>NW_013655370.1:0-14147 GCF_000499385.1 Eimeria necatrix | reverse complement strand
CCGGGCCCCTCTCCCGCTGCTGCTGCTGCTGCTGCTGCTGCTGCTGCTGCTGCTGCTGCTGCTGCTGCTGGTGTTTGGGAGTTGGAGGAAGCCCCCGCGGGACTCTTCCTGGAAGTCTTCGTCCGCGTCTGGGGGGAACTCCTCCTCCTCGGCCTCAGCAGCAGCAGCAGCGGGCTGCTGCCCCGCAGCAGCAGCAGCAGCAGCAGCAGCAGCAGCAGCAGGGCGGTGGGCCCCCAGCTGCTGCTGCTGCGGGATCGTGCGAGCTATCTCCTCCTTGGAAGCTTTTCGAAAAGCAAATGCTGCTGGGGGGGCCCCCGGAATAAAAAGGTTCTGCAGCAAAGTCAAGAAAGCCTTGGGCCGCTGCAGCAGCAAACAGATCCGCGGGAGGCCCCCCCCGTGCTGCTGGCAGCTGCAGCAGGAAGTTATGGAGAAGCAAGACTTCTTTTCGGGGCTGAAGAAAGCAGCAGCAGCTCCCAGCCTGCAGCCCGCGTGGCTGCAGCTGCGGGGCAGCAGCGGGCCCCCGCGGTACGACACTCGTGCTGCTGCGGGGTCTGCTGCTGCTGCTGCTGCTGCTGCTGCTGCTGCTGCTGCTGCGCCCGAACGGGATGCAGCAGACAAAAACGAAGGCGCGGACACGCACGGCAACTCCGGCAGCCGCCTCCCCAGGACCCCAGACGCTCCGCCCTCTCCTCCTGCTGCTGCTGCTGCTGCGGGATCTGCTGCTGCTGCTGCTGCGGGATCTGCTGCTGCTGCGGGATCTGCTGCTGCTGCGGGATCTGCTGCTGCTGCGGGATCTGCTGCTGCTGCTGCTGCGGGATCTCCTGCTGCTGCTGCGGCCGTGGGATCTGCTGCTGCTGCTGCGAAATCTGCCGCTGCTGCTGCTGCTGCTGCTGCGGGATCTGCAGCTGCTGCTGCGGGATCTGCTGCTGCTGCTGCGGAATCTGCTGCTGCTGCTGCGGAATCTGCTGCTGCTGCTGCGGAATCTGCTGCTGCTAAGATGCTGCGCTCTGAGAGGGAGGTGGGAGAGAGCGGGAAGGGAGGCCACAGAGAAAGCGAAACTGCGGGGGAATGGCCACGCTGCTTAGCTGCTGCTGCTGCTGCTGCTGCTGCTGCTGCTGCTGTTGCTGCTGCTGCTGGGAAGCAACTCAGCAGAAGCAGCAAAAGAAAGCAAAGAAGAGAAAGCAGCCGCAAGAAAAGGCAGGGGAGAGACCGCGGGGCCCTCTGGCCCAGCAGTGCTTCTCCCTGAGGCCCAAACATTGAAGCTGTTTGCTGCTGCTGCTGCTGCTGCTGCTGCTGCTGCTGCAGCCGCTGCTGCTGCTGCTGCAGCCGCTGCTGCTGCAGCTGCTGCCCCGTCTCCGTCTGAGAAGAAGTCTGCTGCTGCTGCTTTGGGGCATCGAGAAGGCCTCAGCTTGGGGCCTCCCGCCGAGCGCCTCCGCAGGCGCAGCGCTGCCAGCAGCAGCAGCAGCTGCAGCAGCAGCAGCAGCAGCAGCAGCAGCAGGCAAATGAGTTAAGCTGGGTTTTCCGAGATTAAGAGGCTTTCTTAGAGATCCGGCAGAGGCTGATTTCAATGTGTGCTGCTGCTGCTGCTGCTGCGTCGGCTGCTGCTGCGCATCGGCTGCTGCTGCTGCCCGGCGTGCTGCTGCTGCAGGCGGGGCCCGTCGATTCTCGCTTTGTAATTGACTTATTAAACATAAAACAATAATAAATTCAAACAAACTTCAATTGAAACCAAACGAAGACAGCTGCTGCTGCTGCTGCTGCTGCTGCTGCTGCTGCTGCTGCTGCTGGGGGCCTCTTTGCTTTGCTGCAGACACACGGGCTCGCCAGCGCCGATGCGCGGGGGCCCCTGCTGCCTCCGGGGGTTCCTTTTGCTTCTTTTTTGAATTTAATTTCTTTTTTAAATATAATTAATAAAATAATTTATTTTAAAAAGCAAAAAGAGCTCAAAAAGCAGCAATTTAGCTGCTGCCGAGGGCCGCAGCCGAACGAGCGGTCTGCTGCGGCGTAGGCCACTGGACAGCTGCAGCAACAGCCGCCACAACTGCAGCCTTTTTGTTCTTTTTTAATTCATTTATAAATTTATTTATAAATTATTTGCATTTAAACAAATAAAATAAATACTTTTCGTAAAATGTGAGCACTTTGAGGCCTCTCAGCTGCCCCTCCAGCCTGCCGGCTCTGGGGTGTACGTACACCGCAGCTGTCTCAGCTGTACGTACACCTCAGCGCTCGCGCTGCAGCTTCCAAAATACTTTTAAATTAAAATGGCAAACTGCAGCAGAGAACTTTACACGGGCCCTTAGTTTCTTTAACCCTCTTCTGCTGCTGCTACTGCTGCTGCTGCTGCTGCTGCTGCTGCTGCTGCTGCTGCTGCTGCTGAGGCTGCTGTTGCTGCTGCTGCTGCGGCAGCTGCTGCTGTTGCTGTTGCTGCTGCTGCTGCTGCTGCGGCTGCTGTTGCTACTGCTGCTGTGGCTGCTGTTGCTACTGCTGCTGTGGCTGCTGTTGCTGCTGCTGTTGCTGTTGCTGAGGCTGCCGCTGTTGCTGCTGCTGCTGCTGCTGCTGCTGCTGCTAGCTGCTGCGGTGTGCTGCTGAGTTTGCGAAATGGAGCTTTGTAGAGCCCGCGCCTTTTGCTGCATGCGCGGGGCTGTCTAGATTTAGTGGAAAGTGGAAGAAAAAGAATTAAATGGAAGAAAGCGCATGCAAAAAGTGGAAAGGACTTCGAAATTAAATTTTAAGGACTGCAGCAAATGCGGCTTCAAGGGCCTCCCGCGAGCTGTACAGACAGCTGAAGGCACCTCCAGCTGTCTGTACAGCTGGAGGTGCTTCAAGTCTGCGAAGTTTTGAATTTAATTTTATTTTTAATTTAAAATGAAGTTTTATTTTTATTTTTATTTTTATTTTAAAATGAATTTTTAATTTAAAATGAATTAAGAAAACTCCAGGATCTTATGCATGCCATGTCTCTTTTAATGCCATTTTAAATCAAGTCTTTATTTAAAATTAATGCCATTTAAAATAAAGTTTCAGTTAAAATAATGCCATTATGAAATAAAGTTTTAATTAAAATAATGCCATTTTGAATAGTTTTAATTAACATAATGCCATTTTCAATAAAGTGTTAATTTAAATAATGCCATTTTGAACAGTTTTAATTAAAATAATGCCATTTTCAATAAAGTTTTAGTTAAAATAATGCCATTTTGAATAGTTTCAACTAAAATAATGCCATTTTGAACAAAGTTTAAATTAAAATTTCAAATAAAGATTTCGAGCGCTTTGACTGCTGCGTGGCCAGCTGTACAGACACCCGAAAAAGAGCTGCGCAGATGGGGCAAATACACCTGAATTTGGCCAACTAAATAAATTAAAACAAATAAATAAATAAATTAATTAAAACAAATAAATAAATGAATTAATTAAAACAAATAAATAAATGAATAAAATTAAAAGAAAAAGTATTTTAAATTTGTAAATATGCAATTATTAGAAAAGAAGAATTGCGCAAATAAACGAAAAGATGGAAATTGTGTTTTGCTGCTTCTTCGGGCTCCGCGCAGCAGCTCTCAGCAAATAATTTAAAAAATAAAAGAATAAAAACATTTAAAATTAATTAAAAAACAAATTAAAATGAAAATAAAAATAAATAAGAAATCGGGGAAGTCCGCTCGACCGCTGCGGGACTGCTGAGGTGTATGTACAGCTCGCGGGCGCATGCACTGCATGCGCTGAAGAAGCAGAAACGCAAATTATTCATTTTAAAACATTTTAAATTCAAATATTTTGAAATAAAATATAAATATTTGAATTTTAAAACTCAAATTGCACATTTACTGAGAATATTATTGCCTGCAGAGCCGAAAACCTAAACTGCCTGGCGGGGTGCATAAACAAATAAGTAAATAACTAATTAATTAATCAATTAATCAGTTAATTAATTAATTAATAATAAATGGTAAATAATAAATAAATAAATAAATTAATTAATTAATTGATTAATAGTAAATAGTAAATAATATATAAAATGTATCTTAAGCCGCACTTGGAGGCTGCAGGCTTGCGGGGGTATTTATATAGGGAAGTGTTTGTATGTGCATTTGGCCCTTCTGCACTGCAGCAAAAGAAGGCCCCACAGCAGCAGCAGCAGCAGCTGCAGCGCGGCGCGCAGCAGCAGCAGCTGCAGCGCGGCGCGCAGCAGCAGCAGCTGAACAAATCGGTAAGAGAGCAGCAGCAACTGACAGCTAAAATGGCCTCTCTTGCTGCTGCTGCTTGAGCTGCAACTCTACACAAACTCCTAAACCCTTCCCCCTATTCCCTCCCAAGGCCCCTCCTATGGGGCCCCCTATGGGGCCCCCCATGGGGCCCCCTATGGGGCCCCCTATGGGGGCCCCTGCCCCGATGGGGCCCCCTATGGGGCCCCCTATGGGGCCCCCTATGGGGGCCCCTATGGGGGCCCCTATGGGGCCCCCTATGGGGGCCCCCCTTGGGGTCCTTATTATTGGGACCCGTGCGGCTTTTCAAGGGGCCCCTGCAGGGGCCCCTGTGGGGGCCCCTTAGAGGGGCCCCTAGAGGGGCCCCTCGGACAAGGGGCCCCTGTAGGGGCCCCTGTAGGGGCCCTCTAAGGGGCCCCTTTAAGACTAAGAAGTTTCTCTAAGGGGGCCCCTCTAAAGGGTCCTTCTAGGGCCCCCTTAGGGGACACCAGGGGGCCCCTTGGGGGCCCCTCTGAGGATTCCCGTAGGGCCCAACTTCAAATGGGTCCTCTAAATGAACCCCTCTAGGGGCCCCTCTTAGGGGGCCCCTCTAGGGGGGCCCCTCTTGGAACCCTCCTTTAACAATTTCCTCTAACAGGCCCCTCAGAAACCCCTTTGAGAAACCCCCCAAAAGCGCTTCTAGGGGGCCCCCAAGGGGCCTCCAAGGGGCCCCCAAGGAGCCCCCAAGGGGCCTCCAAGGGGCCCCCAAGGGGCCCCTAAGGGGCCCCTAAGGGGCCCCTCTTGGGAGCAAGGGGCCCCCTGCAGTTTCCTGTAGAGGGCCCCTAGGGGGCCCCTCAAGGGGCCCTTCGGGGGGCCCCCCAAGGTTTTGCTGCTGGGCCCCTTTGGGGGGCCCCCTTCTGAGTTTTCTTAAGAGCTTCCCTAGGGGGCCCCTGCGGGGCACCTCGGATGGCCATGCTGCTGCTGCTGCTGCTGCTGCTTCTGCTGCTGCTGGCTGCTTCTTTTGCTGCTTCCACGAAACAATTGTAGCAGCAACAAATGCCAGAAGTCCAAAGACAGACCACAGCAAAGACACCTGTGCCACAAGCAGCAGCAGCAGCAGCAGCAGCAGCAGCAGCAGCAGCAGCAGCAGCAGCAGCAGCGGGGGAACCTTCATTCCTGCGGCGAGTCCGAGGAGGTCGTTGAGGACTCCGGGGAGGAAAGAGCCGAGGACGTAGCCGAAGAGAGTGTAGAGGAAAAGAGCAGCAGCAGAAGCATCAGTTCGTTTTGCTGCTGGTGCTGCAGCAAGAACAAGTCCCGTTGCAGGGGGGAGAATGCCTCCCCCGAGGAAGAGCACAGCCCAAACTGCTGCTAGTGCAGCAGCAAAGGACTTTGCTGCAGCAGCAACGGAGCCGCACAGCACGCAGCCAGCTGCCAAGGCCGACAGCAGACACAGACACACCAGCTGCTGCTGCTGCTGCTGCTGCTGCTGCTGCTCCCCGTAGCCGCCCCACAAGTCCACCAGCAGCCCCCCCAGCAGAATCCCCAGCAGCGGCGCAGTCACTGCGCTCAGCGAGAAACTCAGCAGCACCGTCGCCGTCGGCACCTGCAGCAGCAGCACCAGCAGCAGCACCAGCAGCAGCAGCAGCAGCAGCAGCAGCAGCAGCAGCAGCAGCGGCGGCAGCAGCAGCAGCAGGCAACAGGCAGGGGGAAAGGGGTGCGGGGAGGCTGCTGTCAGCAGCAGCAGCAGCAATGTGCGAAACAGACACAGGGAGTGGCTGCAGCAGCAGCAGCAGCAGCAGCAGCAGCAGCAGCAGCAGTAGCAGCAGCAGCGATTGCTTCAGCAGAAACAGGGGAATAATGCCCCACAGGCAAGAGACCTACGTACATAGGGCTGCAACAAAGGGACATTCATCACCATCATCATCATCCGCAGTTGCAGCAGCAGCAGCAGCAGCAAGAGCAGCAGCAGCAGCAGCAGCAGCAGCAGCAGCAAGAGCAGCAGCAGCAGCGAGACAGCAACGGACCTTCAAGACCTGTTCAAAGTATTTGGTGGACCAAAACTGAATCGCCGTCACCTCAAGAAAGAGGGAACAAAGAGCAGCAACCACTAACCCATATATTGGATTCCTGCAGCAGCAGCAGCAGACACAGCAGCAGCAGCAGCAGACACAGCAGCAGCAGCAGCAGCAGCAGCAGATGCGGACTTACATCAGTATGAACAGCCACCAAAATATTCTAGGGGCTCACAGTAGAAGTGGCGGCAGGACCCACAAAGCACAGCAGCAAACTGGGACAAGAGCAGCAGTAGCAGCAGCAGCAGCAGCTGCAGCAGCAGCAGGAACAGCAGCCGCTACTACCACCGCGGTTGCAGCAGCAGCAGCAGCAGCAGCAGCAGCAGCAGCAGCAGGATACCTGAGCAGCTCAATCCCAACTGCGCCTTTGGCGACGAGAGTTTTGGCCTGATGGATAAACCAGTGCTTGATGCCTCCTTGAGTGCTGCTGCTGCTGCTGCTGTCGCTGCTGCTGCTGCTGCTGCTGCTGCTGTTGTCGGCGCTGTGGAGCTCAAGGGAGGTTACTATGCGGGAGCTCAAGGGCCCGCTGCTGCTGGGAGCAGCAAAGATAGCAATGCTTTGCTCGAGTTGCTGCTGCTGCTGCTGCTGCAGTCTGTGGGGCATGCACAGTCGCTGCTTGTGCTGCATGTGCTGCTGCTGCTGCTGCATGTGCTGCTGCTGCTGCTGCGTGTACTGCGTGTGCTGCAGCTGCTGCAGCTGCTCCGCTTGGCCCTCCGGCAAGGCAGGCAGCGAAAACCTCAGTTTGGAAGAGGTCGTTTCTTCCGCCGTTGCTGCTTCTGCTGCTGCTGCTGCACCTGCTGTTGCTGCTGCTGCTGTGTCTGCTGCTGCTGCTGCTGCTGCTGCGCTGCCTGGCCTGGAAGCTGTGGGGCCCCTCAACTGGCTCTGCTGCGGGGAGGAGACAGAAATGCCTTCGCCGGGGATCGTCTCCACGGACAGCAGATCGTCTCCCGGCGATTCTGCTGCTGCTGCTGCTGCTGCTGCTGGGTCTGCTGCTGCTCGATCTGCTGCTGTTGCTGTTGCTGCTGCTGCTGCAGCGGCAGGCAGCGCAGTGGACCCTCCCGCTGCGCCGTCAAGCGATAACACCCTTTCAGGGTCACTGGCAAGCTCGAGCTGCTTCCGCTTTTGCTGCTGCTGCTGCTGCTGCTGCTGCTGCTGCTGCTGCTGCAGCGGGAAGGACAGAGGCACTGACCACGACTGGCGGCTGGTGCTGCCTGAGCCTTCATCTGCGGCTGCTTGTTCTGCTGCAGCATCCGCAGCAGCAGTGGCCGCCGCTGCTGCTGCTGCAGTTGCTGCTGCTGCTGCTGCAGTCATCGCAGCAGCAGCAGCTACGTCGGCGACTGCCGCCGCAGCTGCTGCTGCCATTCCCGCGTTTATGCGCCTTTCTGCTTCCTCCTGTGGGCACAGCAGAGGCCCCTGCTGCTGCTGCTGCTGCTGCTGCTGCAGCAGGCTCCCCAGTGGCGTTTTGCTGCTGCACTGCAGGTCCCGCTGCAGCGGCAGCTGGTCACAAGTAAAGCAAATCCTAAGGGAGCCCTTATCTGGCTGCATCCCTTCTGCTGCTGCTGCTGCTGCTGCTGCTGCTGCTGCTTCTGGGGTTTTTGCGGGGGCGCTGAAGTATCTGTAGAGCCGCTTGGAGTGGGCGCACCTGCTGCTGCTGCTGTTGCTGTTGCTGCTGCTGCGGGTGTTGCTGCTGCTGCTGCTGCTGTGCGTAGCCCGCCGCGGCGCTGCTTCTCTTGACTCTCTTGCCCCTCCATAAAACTTATTTTCTGCATTTGCTGTTATTGCCATTGCAGCAATTGCTGGCAGCAGCGGATAGACCAAGTTGCTGCAGAGCAGGCACTGTGTACGTACACCTGAGGGCGTGCTGCTGCCGCTCAGCGGCCCTGTGTGGGGCGCAGCAGCAGCAGCAGCAGCAGCAGCAGCAGCAGCAGCAGCGCCGAAGCCGCTGCACGGAGGCGGGGACGGGGAGGCGCAGACCGTGGAAGGACACCCAGCAGCAGCAGCAGCAGCAGCAGCAGCGCTGCTCTGAGCAGCAGACGCTGCAGCAGCTGCTGCGGTTGCTGCAGCGCTGCCAGCAGCAGCAGCAGCAGAAGAGGCACACGCTGCAGCAGCAAGCGACTCTCCCCCTGGACCAAACTGCGGCGTGGAGATTTCTGAAGTGGGACCCCCAGCCTCTTGCTGCTGCTGCTGCTGCTGCTGCTGCTGCTGCTGCTCGTGCTGCTCCTGGTCGGCTTCAAAATGCAGGTCCCGGTTGCCGCCTTCGGCTGCTGCTGCTTCCTCCCCCGTCAGCTGCTGCTGCTGCTGCTGCTGCTGCTTGTGGCGGCGGCTGCTTGTGTCCAGCACGGAAGGCGTGAGGAAAGAGAGCAGCAGCAGCAGCAGCAGCAGCAGCCCCAGCTGTATGTACACTGCGATTCGCCAGTCCTTGCCCTGGCTGCGGAGGAAACCTGCAGCAAGATATCCCAGCTGCAAAACACAAGCAGCAGCAGCAGCAGCAGCAGCAGCAGCAGCAGCAGCAGCAGCAGCAAAAAGCTTCCTTTGTCTCCTCTGGTGCTCCCTGGCTTCTCCCCTTTATCTGCATCTCCTTGTTTTGCTGCTCATGCATTAAACGAGTTTTTACTTTCCCATTTTTGCTGCGGCTGACACCTATACTTATTCATCTCTTCGAGCAGCAGCAGCAGCAGCAGCAGCAGCAGCAGCAGCAGCAGCAGCAGTATCACCATAGTCAGCAGCATCACATCACCATCACAATCATGATGATCAGAATCTTAATCATCACCACCATCCCCATCACCATCATCATCAGCAGCAGCAGCATCATCATCACCAGCAGCAGCAGCAGCAGCAGCAGCAGCAGCAGCAGGAGCAGCAGCAGCAGCAGCAGCAGCAGCAGACCATGATGCCGAGGACGACGGAGCCCTGCAGCAGCCCCATCCAGAGGGTCATTTGCTGCTGCGGCGCGAAGGCGTCGATCCAAACTGGAGCCAAAATGAAGAAAGGGGTTTGAGTGGCCCCCACGAGGAAGCGAGCAGCAAGAAGAGAGGGGCCCCCGGGGGCCCCCACGAAGAGGCAGCAAGCTGCTGCGTTGCAGCAAAGCGACAGCAGCAGCAGCAGCTTCGGCCGCAGCAGCAGCAGCAAACGCGAGTTCAACGGAGACACGCACGCCGTGCCCACGTACGGCAACGCGCCCAACAGCCCTGCACGCAGCAGCAGCAGCAGCAGCAGCAGCAGCAAGGCAGCAGCAGCAGCAGCAGCAAGGCAGCAGCAGCAGCAGCAGCAGCAGCAAGGCAGCAGCAGCAGCAGCAGCAGCAGCAGCAGCAGCAAGGCAGCAGCGGCAGCATGAGTTTTGGGGCCTTGTTTGCTGCAGCTGCTCCCGTTGCTGCTTTTCCCTAAAACGCTAACGAGGACTGTGAAGGGTTTCAAAACCCTTTTTTAGGGTTTACAAACCCTCAAAGCCCTCTTAAAACCCTTAAAAAGGGTTCCCCGGCCCGCAGCTGCTGCCAAGAAATTAAAAGTGAAAATGCGCAGCAGCAAAATGAACCCGCGAGCAGCAGCAGCTGTACATACACCCGAAACCACCGCCAAAATGCATTTTCGGAAATCTCAAGAAGTGCAAATTAAAAACTTTGCTGCAGCAGCAAAATTATTTATTTATTTATTTTAAAAAAAGAAAAAAATGCCACAATTTGAAAACACAATTAATGCTTCTTCATTGCAGACTCATTACGCAAAGAAAACGCAATCTGACTCCTGCAGCTAGCTGCTGCTGCTGCTGCTGCAGCAGCAGCTAGCTGCAGCAGCAGCTAGCTGCAGCAGCAGCAGCTGCTGCAGCAGCAGCTAGCAGCAGCAAGCAGCAGAATGGGCACTATATTCGCTTTTTCCTCAAACATTCGAAGCAAATGGATTAGCAGGAATGAAAAAGAAAGAAATAAAAAGAAATAAGAAAGAAATAAAAATCAAAAATAAAAAATGAAAAATAAAAAATAAAAAGTGAAAGATGAAGAAGTGTCAAGAGGACTTGAAAGGAAATAAAAATGGAAAAATAAAATAAATAAAAATAAATGAAAATAAATAAAAATAAATAAAAATAAATAAAAATAAATAAAAAGAACAGAAAAAGAATAAAAAAGAAAAAGAAAAAAGAAAAAAGAAAAAGAAAAAAGACAAACAGCAAAAGCATGCACTGCAGCACCGCCAGCGCAGACAGCAGCAGCAGCTGCGGCAGCAGCAAACCACCGCCGCCGCCGCCGCCGCCGCCGCTGCTGCTGCTGCTGCTGCTGCTGCTGCTGCTGCTGCTGCTGCTGCTGCTGCTGCTGCTGCTGCTGCTGCTGCTGCTGACCTTGCTGGGAGTCTGGGATTCGGAATTCTTCCCACAGCTGCGGCAGCACAGCAGGAACAATTCCATTATCAATATTAAAAATAATTTGAAGAGCCACAAAGAGGGCCATTGTCAGCCCCACCAGCCGCCCCACGCCGCAGCAGCCTGCTGCTGCTGCTTCGCCTGCCACTGGCGAGCCGTCGGATAACGCGGTGGCGGGGGGGGAGGGGACGAGGCACAGCTGCTGCTGCTGCTGCTGCTGCTGCTGCTGCTGCTGCTGCTGCAGTTGGAGTGCGGCTGTTGCTTCTGCGTCGTCAGCCAAACAAAAGCACAAGTAGGGCGGGGCTTGGGGGGCAGGTTTGCAGAAGTCGCCAGCAGCAGCAGCAGCAGGACAGGCCCCTCCTTTGCTGCTCTTCAACACAGCGCAAGGCCGTTTGCTGCTGCTCGTTTTGCTGCTGCTGCTGCTGCTGCTGCTGCTGCTGTTGCTGTTGCTGTTGCTCTCGGAGACAGCGATGGGAGGAACCTGCGCGGGTGCGGCTGAGGGAGACACGGCGCTGCTGCTGCTGCTGCTGTTGCTGCTGCTGTGGCTGCTGCTGCTGTCGCTGCTGCTGATGCCACTGCTGCTGCTGCTGCTGTGCGGACTGCTGCTGCTGTTGCTGCTGCTGTTGCTGCTGCTGTTGCTGCTGCTCGCAGAAGAGGATCGTGGAGCAGATACACACGAGTCAAAAGAAGAGGTCCTTGCCTCCTCTTGAAGATAGCCAGCTGCGTTTTCAGCAGCAGCAGCAGCAGCATCAGTAGTTGCTGCTGCTGCAGTAGCAGCAGCAGCGGGTGCACAGGCAGGAGCAGCAGGAGCAGCAGGAGCAGCAGGAGCAGCAGGAGCAGCAGCAAGGCCGCTGCTCCTGGGGAGCAGTCGATGTTTCGGACTGTCCATTTGCTGCACACCTTCGTGATGTTCTTGCTGCTGCTGCTGTCGCTGCTGCTGCTGCTGCTGCTGCTGCTAGCAGCAGGTTCTGAACAGCTAGCAGCGCAGCAGGCAAGTGGAACAGCGCCAGTAATAAACGAAAGAGGCTGCGTGGAGCTAGTTGGGGTGTACGTACACCCCAACAGTGCAGGAGGCGCAGGTCACCTGCAGCAGCAGCAGCTGCAGCAAGAGCAGCAGCAGCAGCAGCAGCAGAACCCGGCCTTCTATAGGGTTTCTCAGCAGCAACAGCTGACACAAACCCTAAAATTGATGCAGAAGTTGAATTGAATTGGACTTAGCTTCCTCCTGAGCCTCCAGAGAGCTGCTGCTGCTGCTGCTGGCAGCAGATCCTCCTCAGGCGAATCGTTGGAATAGGGGGCCCCGAGGCCCCCTCTTCCGGTCTTTTTGGAATTAACTAATTAATTTTGTCTTTTAATTTGCAAATTAATTAATTTTAATTAATTAAATTGCAAATTTAAAGACAAATTAGACACTCGGAACCCCTACACCCAGTGGTCACCTCAGCCGCCGCAGGTCTGCCGCCACCCGATCCAGCTGTTCGTACACCCCAAACCCCAAACCCTAAACCCTAAACCCGAAACCCTAAACCGTACACCCCAAACCCTAAACCCTAAACCCTAAACCCTAAACCCCAAGCCTTTTAACTTAAGCAGCAACAGCTTATAAGGGCACAGCCTACGAGCCAACAGCTTGGGCGTGCACAGTGGCGGTTCCCTCTTGGAGGCTTCGCGCAAACCCTAAACCCTAAACCCTAAACCCTAGACCCCAGCCTAAACCCTAAACCCTAAACCCTCGCTCTCGTCCCTCGCCCTCAACTACTCGCTACAGCTGGGCAGCAGCAAACACAAAGGGCTCTTGCGGAGGTGCCCACAGACAAGCCGCATCTGCTGTTTTTGCTGCTCAGCTAGCTGTGGCTAGCTGTGGCTAGCTGTGGGCAACAGGACTACAGCAGGCCCGCCTTTGGTGTCTGTGGTGCGTCGTTGCATGAGAGCCCAGCCTAAACCCTAAACCCTAAACCCTAAACCCTAAACCCTAAACCCTCGCGGCTGCTCGAGCTGCGGCTGCTCTCTTGAGGAAATGAAAATACTTTTGATTAATGAAAATAAGTAGTTTTGATTAATGAAAATAAATAGTTTTGATTAATGAAAATAAATAGTTTTGATTAATGAAAATAAATAGTTTGGATTAATGAAAATAAATAGTTTGGATTAATGAAAATAAATAGTTTGGATTAATGAAAATAAATACTTTTGATTAATTTCGTCTTTGGAGCGGAAAGCGGCGTCGCAGCCACGAGGTGTACGTACACCCCAAAGAGGTGCGCATACACCCCAAGCTGCCTGTACACCCCAGCGCCCGCGCAGCAGCAGCAAATTCTGTTTTGTTTTTTAATTCTTTTTTTCAATTAGTTGCATTTCTTTCAAAAGCTAAAAGGCTTGGGGTTTAGGGTTTAGGGTTTAGGGTTTGGGGTTTACGGTTTAGGGTTTCGAGACAAATCCATTTGCTGCAGAGTGCAGATCTTGCTGCAGCAGAATGCCTAGATGACTCTCGCTGCAGCAAGTCTAATGTACTCTAACAACTAAAATAAAATAAAATAAAA
Source organism: Eimeria necatrix (assembly GCF_000499385.1). Taxonomy (NCBI): domain Eukaryota; phylum Apicomplexa; class Conoidasida; order Eucoccidiorida; family Eimeriidae; genus Eimeria; species Eimeria necatrix. The sequence goes on along the minus strand of NW_013655370.1, from coordinate 994 downwards.
TAAATAAAACAAAATAAAATAAAAACTTACTAAATAATAAATAATATTAATAGAATTAAATATAAAAATACCCTTTTTAATATATCCTTAGATTTGCTATTCTACGAGACTAAAGGACCTCGAAGGCAGGAGAGCGCAAATACCTTAGGGTTTAGGGTTTAGGGTTTAGGGTTTAGGGTTTAGGGGCAGAGTCTGGGAGGTTTTCTGTTGATGGATATGCCGGAAGCCCCGCAGGCCGCTGAGGTGTACGTACACCTCAGCCTCGGCAGCAAACGCAAAATTCAAAATGAGTTGAAAGAGTGCCTGCTGCGGCCCTCAGCAAAGGCTGCTGTTCAAACTTTCGCTGCTGCTGCTGCTGCTGCTGCTGCTGCTGCTGCTGCTGCTGCATTAGTGTGGATTTGCGCTGGTGTCTGCTGCAAGGACTCTGTTGGCCACGTGTCTGCTGTCTTTGGGTTTGTGGGGGGCTGTGGGGCCGGGGGCCCTGGGGGGTTTTTGGGGCTGCAGCAGCGCCTGGAGGCGCTGCTGCTGCTGCTGCTGCTGCTGCTGCAGCTGCTGCTGCAGCAGCTGCTGCTGCTGCTGCTGCTGCTGCTGCTGCAGGGGGGGTCTGAGGTCGACGAGGAGGCAGGTGACGTTGTCCCTGGTGCGTCGGACATCAATGGCTTCGGAGATGAGGGCGTCTGCGACGTCTTGGAGGGTGTTGCTGCTGCAGCAGCCGAGTTGCTGCTGCTGCTGCTGCCGCTGCTGCAGCTGCTTCCGGACGAAGGAAACAGCTTCCTGGCTGCTCATGACATCGAAGAGCCCGTCGCAAGCCAGCAGCAGGAACTCGTCTTCCGGCTGCAGCGCGAGCACCCGGATCTCCGGCTCCGCAATAACCAGCTGCTTCCCGCTGCTGCTGCTGCTGCTGCTGCTGCTGCAGCTGCTGCTGCTGCTGCTGCAGCAGCCACCTGCATCGCTCCCCCTCCCCGCCATCCCCGCCCCTGCCCGGGGAGGCGTG
>NW_013655369.1:12587-32335 GCF_000499385.1 Eimeria necatrix | reverse complement strand
TATTTAATATTCAATAAATGATAAAATAAATCAAATGACAATAAATGAACTATTATTTGGTCAAGTCCTTTATTTAATATTCAACAAATGATAAAATAAATCAAATGACAATAAATGAACTATTATTTGGTCAAGTCCTTTATTTAATATTCAATAAATGATAAAATAAATCAAATGACAATAAATGAACTATTATTTGGTCAAGTCCTTTATTTAATATTCAATAAATGATAAAATAAATCAAATGACAATAAATGAACTATTATTTGGTCAAGTCCTTTATTAAATATTCAATAAATGATAAAATAAATCAAATGACAATAAATGAACTATTATTTGGTCAAGTCCTTTATTTAATATTCAATAAATGATAAAATAAATCAAATGACAATAAATGAACTATTATTTGGTCAAGTCCTTTACTTAATATTCAACAAATGATAAAATAAATCAAATCCTTTCTTTTGGAATAAATGATAAACGAATTAAGTCTTTTCTTTGATAATAAATGAATCGAGAAATACATTAAGTCCTGTCTCTAATCATAAATAAACGAGAAATGAAACAAGTCCTTTCTTCACTCATAAATGAATGATAAATCAGTTAATTCTTTTAATCATGGATGAATAATAAATCAATTAATTCACTTAATCATAAACGAATGGTTAATTAATTAATTTTTTTAATCATAAATGAATGATAAAATAATTAATTCTTTTAATCACAAATGAATAATAAATTAATTCTTTTAAGTCATAAATAAACGATAAATGAATTAAGAACTTTCTTCGATAATGAAAAATGATAAAGTGATTTGAATCTTTTCTTTATTAATAAAAACGAAAATCAAAAAAGTCCTTTTTGAATTTTTAGGCTGTCTTCAAAAGCAGCAGCAAATAAACAAAAGTCCGAAATAATTAAAATGATTAAAACCCCTCCTTTAAATTCTCAATAAGACTGTCTTCGAAGGCAGCAGCAAAAAAGAAAAATAAATAAAAATAAAAAACAAATAAGAAATAAAAAAAAGGTTAAAAATAAAAAACAAATTAACTTTCAACTTTCCCTCTTCTCCAAAGACCTCTCCGCTGCGACTCAGCCGCCTCTATTTTCTTCCTTTCTTTTTCTTTTCTTTAAATTTCTTAAAATTTCTTAAAATTTCTTTTTAATTCCTTTAAATTTCTTTAAATTTCTTTTTAATTTCTTTAAATTTCTTTCAAACTTTCTTTTATTTCCTTTAAATGTCCTCTTATTAGCAAATTTCCGCGCCGGCTTCTTGCGTTGACTTTGGTTTTCTTTTGCTGCAACTCCGCAGAAAAAAGAAAACTCTCACCAAGTCCAAATTGCGAATAACACTTTCCAAAGGAGTCGAAGGCACTGGAATTCTTTTGCGTTTTTGTTTGTGAAAGATTTGGTCTTCCAGCAGGTCCAGCCGGTCGTCAGCTGTCTGTACACCCCAGCCGCATGCACCGCCGCCGCCGCCCAGTGCGCAGAGGGAAGGAAGCGGAAATTTAAATTAAAATCAAATTAAATTAAATTAAAATTAAATTAAAATTAAATTAAAATTAAATTAAAATTAAATAAATCAAATTAAATTCATTTGAAAGGATGTTCTCGCAGGTTTGCGACAAAGCTGATCCCGACCCGCCCTCATCACGCTGCAGTTTGCCCCTGCACTGCCAAACCCTAAACCCTAACCCTAAACCCTAAACCCTAAACCCTAAACCCTAAACCCTAGGCCCTCGTTCACCTTGAGCTTCCAGAAGAGAATGCGGCGTTTGTGTTCGTGCATCATGGCAGTTTGGTCCAGCACTAAGACGAAAAAGGCCAAAAGAAAATAAGTGAGGGGGGCCGCGGCCCAGCAGCCCTCTTGGTCTTTGCGGTGTACAGACACCGCAGCCTTTGCGGAGAGACAGGCAATGGAGAGGGCCCAAAGGAGGGAAATGAAGGTCAAATAAAAACAATACGCGTAGCTGCAGCAAAGCGCAGAGACAAAACAAACAAAAGAATAAAAGTGAAGCTGCTGTCGCCTTTGTTTCGCACGGCGCCGCTTCCACGGGGTGTACGTACACCCCGCGCAGCGAAAAAAGGAAAAAAAGAAAACTAAGAAGTGCAGAAAGAAGAAAATGAAGTGGACTTCAGAAGAAATGAAGTGGACTTAGGAGAAATGAACTGGACTTCACTTGCGAAGAAATGAAGTGGACTTCGGCGACAGGGCCGCGCTGCGCGCAGCTGCGCGCAGCGCTGCGGTGTACGTACACCGCGTTGCGGTGTCCGTACACCGCGTTGCGGTGTACGTACACCGCAGCCACCGCGCAAAGGCCCACCGGATCGCCGCCAGGCTGTAGGGCAGCAGCAGCAGCGCCGCAGTCTCCGAAACTCCCGTCAAGTTGTAAGTCAGGAAGTCGAAAAAAGGCGGAGAGGATTTGCGAATGGCGTCTGCAGTGACGCAGAGGCGCACGAGGGCTCTGAAGGAAAGGATCTGCGGAAAGCAGCGGAGCAGCGGAGCGCGCGAACTTGCACGAAACTTGAACTGCGGCGAAACTGCCCCCCCCGCCGCTCGTTTTTCTTCTTTTCGCCAAAATTAACATTTTAAAACATTTATTTCATTCAAATCTGCAAAAAACGGACAAAAAGGACGCAAAATGACCCCAAACGCGCCAGCATTTCCTGGGGTGTACAGACACCTCGCCGCCCGCAGGCGGCGAGGTGTCTGTACACCCCAGGACCGCGCGGCGCGCACACTCGCGGAAGCTGCACAGACACTCGAATGGAGCGTTTTTGAAGGACTTTTTGCAAATAAAAAGAAAAAATGGAAAGCAAAAGACTTTTTGGGGCTGCATGCAGCGGAAAGCGGAAGAAAGCCGGGGAAAGCCGCTCACCGCCGCCGTCGTGGCCGCGATGCTGAACTCCAGGTAGCGGCGGCAGCAGTAGGCGAAGCTGCATGCAGCCATCAGCAGCAGCAGCAGCAAACTGCATGCAAGTTCTGCAGCAAAGAGTTTTTGGAAGTCTTTGAAGGAGTTTTTGGAGAGAAAGAAGTGCAGCGTGAAGAGCGCAGCAGCCAGCAGCGCCCCCAGCAGCGTCTGCAGCGGCACTTTGCGGCAGCAAAAGTCCACAAACTCCACTTCGGTTTTTTTCCTTTTAAAACTCAAAGGCCGCCAACTCCTAAACCGCTGATTTAGGGTTTGCGAGGGGCCGTAGAGGTCGGAGAAGGACTCGCAGTTTGCTGCTCGCACGTACGCTGCGCAGGTCTGCGCCCACAGCGGCAGCCGCAGCCGCCGCTGCTGCTGCTGCTGCTGCTGCTGCTGCTGCTGCTGCTGCTGCTGCTCCATGCTCTCTGCAGCAGCCCAGACCCGCCCGCAAAGCCGCCCTACGCTCTGCCGTTTAGGGTTTAGGGTTTAGGGTTTAGGGCTTCGGCCTAGGGTTTAGGGTTTGGGGTTCGGGGTTTAGGGTTTGGGGTTTACGGCGCAGACGCAAACAGGCCTGGGGCTTAGGGTTTAGGGTTTGGAGACTGGGGCTTTGCACCAAAGCTAGGGTTTACGGTTTAGGGTTTAGGGTTTAGGGTTTAGGGTTTAGGGCTGACCAAAGGACTCTTCGTCTTCGGAGTCGAGGTCGGAGGTGGAGCAGCGGGCGGGAGCGTGGGGCGCTGCTGCTGCTGCTGCTGCTGCTGCTGCTGCTGCTCCTGCTGCAGCAGCAGAAGGGAGGCAGCTGATCATGCGGCTGCGGCTTTCATCCCCGTCTTGCAAAGAAAAGCAAACTGAATTTCCCTCTTCGCCCGAAACCCTTTCTCCCCACTCTGCTGCTGCTGCTGCTGCTGCTGCTGCTGCTGCTGCTTTTCTTCCGCTTTCGAAAAACACCACATCCACGAGGGTGTTGAACCTCGGCCCGCTGTGCTGCCGCCCTGCTGCTGCTGCTGCTGCTGCTGCTGCTGCTGCTGCTGCGGGCGAGGCGGGCGCGGCGCTGGCTGCGGGCAACGGCGACGCTGTTGCTGCTGGCGAGGGCGCTGCTGCTGCTGCTGCTGGAGATGCTGCTGCTGCTGCTGCTGCTGCTGGAGATGCTGCTGCTGCTGCTGGCGATGCTGCTGCTTCTGGAGATGCTGCTGCTGATGAGGCCACCGTCACAGAGGCCACTGTTGGCGACAAGGCCCGCGAAGCAAAAGCTGGCGACAGTGCTGCTGCTGGCGCTGCTGCTGCTGCTGGCGCTGCTGCTGCTGCTGCTGCTGGCGCTGCTGCTGCTGCTGCTGGCGACGCTGCTGCTGCTGCTGCTGGCGAAGGTCTTGCCAGCGAGGCTGCTGGCGAAACTGCTGCTGGCGTCGCCGCAGCGAACGACACCGCCAGCGAGCCCGCCGGCGACAGTCCTGCTGCTGCTGCTGCTGCTGCTGCTGCTGCTGCTGCTCTGGGCCTTTGCTGCGGGGGCTGCGCCAGGGAAGCAGCAGGAGAAGCCCCGCGGGCCAGCCGCGAGAGCTTGGGGGCAAAGCTGCTGCTGCTGAGGCTGTGGGGAAAGCTTTTTGCTGCTGCAGCAGGGGAGCAGGCAGCATCCCTTTGCTGCTGCTCCCGCGGCGTGGGGAGCATGGAGGGTGCAGCAGCAGCAGCAGCAGCAGCAGCAGAGCTGCGCGCTGCAGCAGCAGCAGCTAGGCGAGGGAGCGAAGGCTGCAGCAAGTCCGCTGCCAGGGCCCCTCTCTTTCCATCCTAATCTGCACGGCTTCCCGTGCAGCAGCCTGCTGCAGCAACTGCTGCTGCAGCAGCCTGCAGCAGCAACTGCTGCTGCAGCAGCAACTGCTGCTCGCGGGCCAACTGCTGCTGCTCTCAGGGGCCCCTGCGCAGCATTTAGCGGAGTTCTCCGAAAGGGCTTTCCCCTTGACTTTAAAAACCCAAAAGAAATTCAACTTGGGCCTCGAAGCCGCGCCGCTGCTGCTGCTGCTGCTGCTGCTGCTGCTGCTGCATGCAGCTGCTGCGCTCGCAGCAGCAGCAGCAGCGCCTTCGGCCGCGGACCAGCGGTTCAGTGCCCCCCGGCTGCGCTTTTGGGGCTTTTTGGGCTTTTGGAAATTGGAACTTAAAAGGGCACTTTCGGGTGTACGTACACTCCAAAAATCCCGCGAAAAGACCCCACAAACAGCTCGTTTGCTGCTGCTGCTGCGCCCGCCGCCCCGCTGCTGCTGCTGCTGCTGCTGCTGCTTTGCATTTCCCGATTGCTGCCAAGTCCCCAAAAAGCTCTTCTTCAACAAGACCTTTTCCGCCAAAAAAAGCACAAAGAGGCGCTGAGGGGCTGCCCGCTGCTGCGCTGCGCCCGGCTGCAGCAACACAGCAGCAGCAGCAGCAGCAGCAGCAGCAGCAGCAGCGGCGGCGGCAGCAGCAGCGAAAATTCCCCGAATTCGCCGCCTTTTGCTGCTGCTGCCGCGCGCGCAGCAGCTTAATTCATTTCTTCCAGTTTTATTATTTGCAAGTCCATTTATAGTTTGTAGTCCTCGCAAACTGCCGCGGCCAGCAGCAGTTGTCTCGCGCTGCGCTGCCGCTGCTGCTGCTGCTGCTGCTGCTGCTGCTGCTGCTGCTGCTGCTGCTGCTGCTGCGCTGCTTTCGCTGCAAAAAGCCAAAAACTCGCAAATATGTCTCCGCAAATTGTCGAATTCGCTTCAGCTTCGTTTCGCAGCTCGAACTGCAGCTGCGGCCTCAAGCGCCGGACTTCGCCTCGATTCAAGTTTTGGACGGAGCTTTCGCCTCCCTGCGAGACTGGCTGACTGAGCCCGATCGCCGGCTAAGGCGCGGTGAAAGCTCCTAATAAAGAATAATAAATGCTTTAGAAACGTTTTATTAACGAGAAGCTCCACAATAAATGCTTTAGAAAGGCTTTATTCAAGAAGAAGCTCCACTCGTCCGGCGGAACATCCAGTTCCGGGAGCTTTGCTGCCGCACGAGTTCTGACTGCCTCTGCGGCCCTCTGCTGGCCTCTAAAAGTAACTTTTAGATCAAAAAACCCAAAATAGTCGCATGCAAATCAAAACTTTGCATTCCGTTAAAGTTTTGCAGCGAAGTCGTCGCGAGTTGAACGGGCGGCGCAACTTGAAATTCAGGTGTACGTACACCGCCCGGCGCCGCGCCCGGGCCGTCGCGCGGCGCGGCGCGTTAGTTTTGTTCTTTTCACCTCGTGATTTTGAATTTGGAGATTTCTTGGAGAAGTTTTTTTGCATTTGCGTCGGTTTGGAAGTGGCGGCGCACGGGCTCGAGCTGCCGGTTGATCTCGCGGGCCAGCGCCGCCTTCAAGTCCGCGGGGTGCAGCTCGCCCGCCGCGAAGCTCTTTTTGAATTCTTCTGCAGTTTTGAAAACTTTGTCTCCTCCGTTTTCCAAAGTCCTTTCCACGCGGAACTCCTTGTCGGGGAACACCAGCCGCTCCACGTAGGCCACGCACGGATTCCCGTGCACCTGCGCGGGCGGGCAAAAGGCCTTTTTGATTTTCCTGTTCACTTCCTGAAAACAAATCCAAAAACAAACAACACCTGCACCGCCCCCGCTGTCTGCGGTGTACAGACACCGCAAGGTCTCTCGTGGCGCCCGCGAGTGCAGCGCAGCGCGGCGCGGCGCGTGCAGGTCACTGCAGCAGCAACAGCAGTTGCTGCTGCTGCTGCTGCTGCTGCTGTAAAAAAGCCCTAGTTTGCGCGTTTTTTGCTGCTTTGCGCGGGCAGCAGCTCACGGCCTCGGAGTCCTCCATGAAGATCGCGGAGTCCGCGTTGGACTTGGACATTTTTTCTTGTCCTTCCAACAATCCCGGAAGCATCGGGTGAGACAAAATGACAGGTTTGTGTTTTCTCTTCACTTCGTCGCAGTACTCCCGCGCCAGCATGTTCACTTTTCGCTGGTCCATGCCCAGCTGGCAAATGTCCGCGTTCAAGTAAAAGATATCCGCGCACTGCATCGCAAAACAAAAAGAAACAAATGCCAATAAAAAGAAACAAATGCCAATTTTAACAAGTCCTTCAACGGGGACTTCTGCGAGACCAAACGGAAGTCAACTCCGCCGTTTATTTGCACTTTTCTGCTTCTCAAACGAAGCCGGAAAAGTGCGAAGTAGTCCCCCAGCACCAGGTGTACGTACACCGCGCAAGCGCCGTTAGCAGCCACTCGACAGCCACCCGCAAACTGGCCCCAAAAGAACAAATAATAATAATAATAATGATAATAATAATAATAAATAATAATAATTACAATAGTAATAATAATAATAGTAAACAGCTACGCAGAAGCAGAACAGTTTTGGGGGCAAGCGCGTGTGCACCTCTTCAGGTGTACAGACACCCCAGCCGCACCTGCATGCAGGGGTAGAGAATCTGGGCGGCGGGCTGGTCGTCTCCTTCAGTGCGACCCATGATTTGAGAACACCTTTTAATTCTGCGGAAAGCAAACAAAATAAAGAAAAAGAATAAAAGAAAGAAAAGAATAAAAGAATAAAAGAATAAAAGAAAGACGAAAAAAGAAAAGAAGAAAAAGAAGAAAAAAAGAAGTGAAGGGCAGATCCGCGCGAGGAGGACGCCGCGCGAGCCGAGGTGTCTGTACACCCCGCGCACCGCGAAATGCTGTTCGCCTTCGCGATGTTCATCACAAGAGTCCAGTAAGCCTCCGGGTCTTTTCCAATGACTTCGCTGGCCCACAAAAAGTGAACGTTTTCCATTTCCATTCCCGCGGACTTCCACACTTCCACGAAGTACTCTCCCACCTTCCGAATCTGAAAACAATTCCAAACGCAGTTCTAAATGCAACTTTTCAATTCAAAGTCGAATTCAAAATGCAACTTTTATTTGATTTAAAGTGGAATTCAAAATGCAACTTTTATTAATTCAAAGTCGAATTCAAAATGCAACTTTTATTTGATTCGAAGTGGAATTCAAAATGCAGCTTTTGTTAATTCAAAGTGGAATTCAAAACGCAACTTTTGTTAATTCAAAATGGAACTCAAAATGCAACTTTTTAAATTCAAAGTGAAATTCAAAATGCAGCTTTTATTAATTCAAAGTGGAATTCAAAATGCAATTCAAAATGCAACTTTTGTTTAATTCAAAGTGGAATTCAAAATGCAACATTTATTAACTCAAAGTGGAATTCAAAATGCAATTCAAAACAGAACTTCATTTAATTCAAATATAATTCAAAATGGAATTCAAAATGGAATTCTGAATACTCGTCGGCTTTTTGAATCTGAATTAATTCAAAATAAGATTCGAAACATTAATTCGAACACTCTCCACTTTCTGAATCGGAATTAATTCGAAATAAATTCAAAGACGAATTTGAATGTTCTCGCCCGTCTTTGATTTCAATTTGAATTAACTGGAAGTTAAATTGGACATTAATTTGAATATTTTGGACTTCTGAAGTTGAACTAATTGGAAATGAAACCAAAGACATTAGTTTGAACACTTTCCACTTTCCGGATTTGAATTATTTGAAAATAAAACTGAAGACGGAAAATACTAATAATTGAAAATAAAATTAAAAAGATAATAATTGAAAATAAAATTAAAAAGATAATAATTGAAAATAAAATTAAAAAAAATAATTGAAAAAAAAAACAAAAACAGAAATTCGAAATGCAGCAAAAGAAGAAACGGCAAAACAAATAAACCGCAGCAGCTTTTCCCAACACTTCTGCACATCAAGTCGAACAAATTAAATCGAATTAAACCAACTGAATCAATTAAACCATTTGAATCAAACTAATTAAATCAAATTAAATTAATTTAATTAAATTAAATTAATTAAATTAATTTATTAAATTAATTAATTAAATTAATTAGAATAAACAAAACAAACAAACAATGGACCTTCTTTGTACTGCTGAGGAAAGCGAACCACCCAAAGTACGAACTGACACCCCGCGGCGGTAGGCGGCATTAATACATCAAACTGAAGCATTTTAACAAATTAAATGAACCAAATTGAATAAAATGAATTAAATTAAATTAAATTAAATTAATTAAATTAATTAAATTAATTAAATTAATTAAATTAAATAAAAAAGGACCTTTTTGATGTCTCCTCCCATCTTATTATTGAGAAGAGCGAACCAATCCGCCACCCAAAAGATGAACTGACAGCTTGCGGCGGTAGATGGCACTAAGTACATCAAATTGAAGCATTTTTGAAAACTAATTGAACTAAAATGAATTAAATGAATTAAATGAATTAAATTAAATAAAAAAGGACCTTTTTGATGTCTCCTCCCATCTTATTATTCAAAAGAGCGAACCAATCCGCCACCCAAAAGATGAACTGACAGCCCGCGGCCGTCAGGCGGTTGACCGACTTCACCTTCAGCAGCCCCTGGGCGATGTGCATGCGGCCGCTGGGTTCGAAGCCGTCGTAGGCCGTGGGGCATTCTTTGCGGGAAAGGAGATTTAAAAGCTCCTGAGAGCAGATTTTCGGAGAACTTTGAGGAAGTTTAATCAAAAATGAAAAGCCCTTTTCAACAGCTTCATAAAAGTGCCCCTTTCGCCTTCTCAAGCGCTTTAAAACGCGCTCTCTGAGCTGTCTAGACACCCCAGCGCCCCACACAGCTGCCTAGACACCCCAAACTGCTGTCTAGACACCCCAAATAACAACCTCGCCAGCTGCCCACAATGCCCCTCCAACGAGCTGTCTGTACACCCCAAATAAACCTCCAACGAGCTGTCTAGACACCCCAAATAGCCCTCCAACGAGGTGTCTGTACACCCCAAATGGCCCTCCAGTGAGGTGTCTGTACACCCCAAATGGCCCGCCAGTGAGGTGTCTGTACACCGCAGCAGCGAACTCACTTCTGGCTGGACGCATTCTTCCGCCACTTTTAAACAAAGTTGAAAACGCTCTTCGAGACTCAAAGAAGAAGGCCGGGGCTTCGGCAGACTCGCGAGAATCCCGTTTGCTGCTGCTCCTGTTGCTGTTGCTGCTGCTGCTGCTGCTGCTGCTCCTGCTGCTGCTGCTGCTGCTCCTGCTGCTGCTGCTGCTGCTCCCGCCTTTCCAGCAGCAGCAGAGAAATTCAAACTAGAAGGAAACAAGAAACGTCTCTGAGAGACAATCACAATTCTAATAATGCCATTATTCATCATTCGGAATTCACGAGGCAACACACGCTGCTGCTGCTGCTGCTGCTGCTGCTGCTGCTGCTGCTGCTGCTGCTGCTGTGTGTATGCGAGGTGTGAAGGTGTTTTTGCTTCGCTGAGTGAAGTGCGGGAGAAGATGGGCTGGCGGTTAGCCCCCAAACCCTAAACCCTAGGGGGTGCTGCTTCCAGAGGCCCGGCAAGGGTTTAGGGTTTAGGGTTTAGGGTTTAGGGTTTAGGGTTTAGATAATTGAAAGAAAGAACACCCACAGTTGAACTTCCGTCGGAGTCTTCATTTTGTTGAATGTGCGAATCCCAAAAGGCGAGGCCGCCGGTGAAAGGAGAAGCCATTTTGGCCTTCTGGAACTTGGGGGGGGGGGGCCCCTGTGGCGAGTTTGCGGCGGCGATCTGGCGGGAAAAAGGGACTTTGGAGGCTTCAAAAGGACCGAAATGGAAGTTAAAATGAATTGGAAATGAAGTGCTGAAAGAATTGCGAAAAAAAACGGATCTGAAGGCCCAAAGTGGAGGTGAACGCCGGAAGCGTTGTTGGCGGCGCTGCAGTGTACATACACCCGAAGCCCGCCACTCTGCGAGCATCGAAAGAGCCCTCCCTTCTTCTTTCTTTTTGATCTGCACTTTAATTTAATTCAAAAATACATTTAAATTCAACTCAGCTTCAAAAAGCCAGCCGCCGAAGACAGCAGCAGCAGCAAACCAAAGCCCCGTTGAGCGCAGCGCGAGCAGCAGCAGCAGCGAGTTGCATGTCTAGACAGCTGAGCACTTTCCTCTTCAACAAATTCTTTTTTCTCTTTCATTTCTTTTCTTTCTGCTTTTCAAAGCCCGCCTTCATCGCCCCCGAGAGCCCCCTGGCCTCCCCCAGCCGCTGCAGCCGCTGCTGCTGCTGCTGCTGCTGCTGCTGCTGCTGCTGCAGAAGCATCAGCCGCTCCTCCCGCAGCCCGTCTTCCCCCCTTCCCTCCCCTCCCTCCAAACCGGCCCCGCTGCTTCCGCTGCTGCCGCTGCTGCTGCTGCTGCCGCTGCTGCTGCTGCTGCTGCTGCTGCTGCTGCTGCTGCTGCTGCTGCTGCTGCTGCTGATGAGCGGGCAGCTGCCGAGCAAGGCGCTGGCGCCGCTGTACCGCCAGTTCCTGCGGGCCTGCGAGAAAACCTTCAAAGGCGACTTCGAGGCGCAGCAAATCCTTTGCTGCCAAATGCGCGCTTTGCTGCGCAGCAACCAACTCCAGCTGCCGCAGCAGCAGCTGCAGCAGGAGCTACAGATGGCCGTCGACTTCGTCAAGTCCGCTGCTGCTGCTGCTGCTGCAGTGCGGCTGCTGTAGTGCTGCTGCTGCTGCAGTGCTGCTGCTGCTGCAGTGCTGCTGCTGCTGTAGTGCTGCTGCTGCTGCAGTGCTGCTGCTGCTGTAGTGCTGCTGCTGTAGTGCTGCTGCTGCTGCTGCTGTAGTACTGCTGCTGCTGCTGCCGTTGCTGCTGCTGCTGCAGTGCTGTTGCTGCTGCTGCTGCTGCTGCTGCTGCAGCAGCAAGTTTGCTGCTGCAGCGTTGTGTTCAGGTACCACATAGTGCAGGCGCAGCTGAACGAAAAGACGGGCGGCTACAAAGCGGTGGTGACTGACGAGCACTTGAAGAAAGGAAATGTCATTTTCTTGAACGAAGTCGACCCGCAGCAGCTGCAGCAGCTGCTGCAGCAGCAGCAGCAGCAGCAGCAGCAGCAGCAGCAGCAGCAGCAGCAGCAGGAGCAGCAGCAGGAGCAGCAGCGGCAGCTGCCGTGGCTCAAGGAGCCCACGGAGGCCAAGTTCTAGCAGCAGCAGCAAACTCGAGCTTCTGCTGCTTTATTTCATTATTGTAATTTTATTTTTTATTATTTATTATTCTTTTTTATTTATTTCTTTATTTGTTTTTTGAGACTCCGGGGCTCTTCCAGTGTCTGTACACCTCGTGGCTGGCGAGAACTCTTTTCTTTGTCTTTAATTCCTCTTCAGAAATTCTTCTTTGCTTCTTTATTCAAAAGAACTTCTTCATTTGTCCAAAGAAGAAAACAAACAGCAGCAGCAGCAGCTGCTGCTGCTGCTGCTGCTGCTGCAGCTGCTGCTGCAGCTGCAGCTGCTGCTGCTGCTGCAGCTGCTGCTGCTGCTGCAGCTGTGCGGGTTCTGGCAGTGTGGCCGCTGGGGTGTACGTACACCTGCGCAGCCGCCGCTGCAAGCCCGCTAAACAAAAGCTGTTCAAAATAATTTTTAATTTTAATTTTTAATTTTTAAAACAAAAAAGACAATAACTCGGGAGAAAGGCCTCTTTCTCTCGAGTTATTGGGTTAGGGTTTAGGGTTTAGGGTTTAGGGTTTAGGGTTTAGGGTTTAGAGGCTGGAGTTGTAGGGTTTGTCTGCTTCAGCAGCTGCGCTGCGAATTAAACTGAAGTGGAAAATCTTTTATTTGGAAAAGGAAAATCTTCGAATTAAAATTGTCTTGGAAGAAATTGCAAAACTCGAAAGGAAGATTTTATTTCCTTTTGCTTCTTAGTGCTGCTAGAGAGAGAAGCAGAAGGAGTGGGGCTGCTGCTGCTGCTGCTGCTGCTGCTGCTGCTGCTGCTGCAGTGAGAGGCGGTGCCGCTTTCTGGTGGATGAGAGGGGAAGTGGCATCTTGAAATTGAAGAAGAGAAAGCTGGAAATGGAAACAAAAAATATATAATTAAATTTTCACTTTTATTTCGTTTTAATTTAATTCAGTTTCTCCTTTTTCCAGCTTCTCTTGCAAACAAGGAGCTCCATGGCAGCCGCGGCAGACACAGCTCTCACTCGGCGCTGAAAAGTCCCCAAAACAAATTTTTTTCGGATTCAAAAACCCTTAAATGGAGTTTATTTAATTTTAAAAATGAAGTTTATTTAATTATAAGACTAATTCTGAAAATTCAGATCCAGACGCTGGGGTTTCCCGCAGCAGTTTTGCGCAACGGCCAGGCGGCTCGGCCTCGAGCAGGTTCGTGGTAGATCCACTTCGGCGAAGCTGCGGCAGCAGATGGCGCAATTAACTGCAAAAAGAGAAAATGTCATTTAAATAGTCGAAACAAATTCAATTTGAAGGAGAAATTGGCTTTTGAGGCCCCACATAAAAGAAGATTTGCAAAAGTGCCGAGCGGTTCGGCCGCGGTCGATTCGCCGCAATCGAGATACGGGGTGTACAGACACCCCAATAGCCCCGCGGGCGAGCGGAATCCGAGCGAATTTCGGGCGTTTTTTCTGGCGGAAAAAAGCGAAATAAAACAGGAAAGGATTTTAAATACAATTAATTGAATATTTAAGTCTTTTTGCGCGGTCGGAGTCCGTGGAGCGTGCGAGGCGGCGGCGGTCGCGCACCGGGAGGCTGCGGCCGCCGCCGGAGGGAAGCCAGCCCCCAATGGAGTAATTGTTTGGACTTCTGTTTGCAAATTTCGGTTTGCAAAAATAAAACTCGGAAAAATAAACCTTTTGAGCCGCGAGATCGGAGCGACTGCGGTTTTTTTCGGGTTTTCTGCATGCGGCGGCGCAGCAGCTTTCCGCAGCTTTCTGCAGCAGAATGTTTTCCACAGAGAACGTCCGCAACCTCCTGCTGCAGCAAAACTCTCCCAAATCCAAACAGCTTTTCAAAAAGAATTTCCAAAATAATAATCATGGACTTTATTTTCCCTCTTGTTCAACTTTTGGACTCCGAGGCACCTCCAGCCCGGGCGTTCAGAACGTCGCCGGTGGGTCGAGTCTTCCTGCTGCTGCTGCTGCTGCTGCTGCTGCTGCTGTGCTGGTGATGCTGCTGCTGCTCTGCTTGTGCTGCTGCTGTTGCTGCTGCTGCTGCTGCTCTGGTGATGCTGCTGCTGCTGTGCTCGTGCTGCTGCTGTTGCTGCTGCTGCTGCTGTGCTGGTGATGCTGCTGCTGCTGTGCTCGTGCTGCTGCTGCTGTGCTGGTGCTGCTGCTGTTGCTGCTGCTGCTGCTGTGCTCGTGATGCTGCTGCTGCTCTGCTTGTGCTGCTGCTGTTGCTGCTGCTGCTGTGCTGCTGCTGCTGCTGCTGTGCTGGTGATGCTGCTGCTGCTGCTGTGCTGGTGCTGCTGCTACTGCTGCTGTGCTGGTGCTGCTGCTACTGCTGCTGTGCTGGTGGTGGCTCTGCTGCTGCTGCTGCTGTGCTGCTGCTGCTGTTGCTGTTGCGGCTGCTGCTGCTGCTGCTGCTGCTCTTGAGGGATAAGTGGAGAGTCTCTTGGAGGAAATCTCAATTGAATGGTCTTTTCGTTATTTTTGTTTTTTATTTTTATTTATTTTTCTAAAAGAGATCAGCAGCTTCTGAAGCACTTGGGATCTTTTCGGATTTATTTATTTTTATTTATATTCTCCTTAGCTGTCTTAATTCCGAATTGAATAAATAAATAAATAAATAAATAAATAAATAAATAAATAAATAAATAAATAAATAAATAAATAAATAAATGCATTCCCCGTCCCCCTCCGCCCGTTCAACTTCACTGAAACAAAAAAAGCCCAAATAAACTGACCAACTAATTAAATTAATTTTATTTATTTATTTATTTATTTATTTATTTATTTATTTATTTATTTATTTATTTATTTATTTATTTATTTATTTATTTATTTATTTATTTGCTGCTGCATGCAGGAGACCCCTGGTGCCCGCAGCACAAAAAGGCTGCGGCCACTTTGGGGCCTCCGTTGAATTTAAAAAATTCGAAAAAAGAAATTTTGCAAAAACAGTCGAAGGCGAAAAGAATTAAAAGTTTGGCGGAAATAAAAAAAGAAATAATTAAAAAAGAATTAATTAAAAAAGAATTAATTAAAAAGGAATTAATGCAAAAAGAATTAAATGAAAAGGAATTAATTGAAAAGGAATTAAATGAAAAAGAATTAAATGAAAAAGAATTAAATGAAAAAGAATTAAATGAAAAAGAATCACTGAATAAAGAAGAATCCGAAAATAAAAAAGAATCATTAAATAAAAAAGAATCCGAAAATAAAAAAGAATTAAACAAAAAAGAATCCGAAAATAAAAAAGAATTAAATAAAAAAGAATTAAACAAAAAAGAATCCGAAAATGAAAACAATTTAATGAATTCCGAAGAAATTGAAAACGAAATTAAAAAAATTAAATTTTCGATTTTTTCGACTTCAAAGCCAAAACAAAAATTCAAACCTCCAATTCCCAAAGACACTCCAGTAAGCTTTTTATTTCTTTTTGTTTTATTTTATTTTATTTTATTTTATTTTATTTTATTTTATTTTATTTTATTTTATTTTATTTTATTTTATTTTATTTTTATTTTATTTTATTTTATTTTATTTGTTTTATTCTTTTTGTCTATTCTTTTGTTTGGTTTACTCTTTTATTTGTTTTATGTTTTTGTTGTTGAGTTCTCGCGTTTTGTTTATTCATTTATTTGTTTAATTCATCTATTTATTTGATTCATTTATTTGCTTAATTCATTTGTTTGTTTGATTCATTTATTTATTTGATTCATGTATTTGTTTAATTCGTTTATTTGTTTAATTCATTTGTCGAATTCATTGATTTAAATGCATTTATTACCTGCTGAATGAGTTCAATTGTTGAATTACTTGTTGAAATTGAATTAAATTGAATTAATTGATTTAAATGCAATAATTACTTGTTTAAATTGAATTAAACAGTTGAATTAATTGCTTTAAATGCGTTTATTTCCCGTTTCGCGCGCCTTTTTCGCGCGTTTCTCGCAGATCCACGGAGTGAAGTCCGGCATGAACTTCGTGCGCTACAACGCAATTATAAATTTGCTTTCGCGGCCTCCGGCGGCCAAAAAGGAGAAAAACTTTTTGCGAAAAAAAGAATACGGAGAAGTTCCGTTTTATTTGCAAGAAGTGAAGTCGCAAATTGCTGCAGAGTACGATTTCGTGCGCAGTCTGAGGCGCCAGAGCCAAGTGAGTTCCCGATTTCCCGTTTTTTTCGCGATTTTGCGGCTTCTTTTTCTTTTATATCATTCTTTAACTAATTTACTTTCTTTATTCCGCAATTTGAGATATTTATTTCCAACTTTCCTGCAAGCGAAGTCGCGAGTTGAACGCGGGCCGAGACACGGCCGCCGCGCAGTGTACGTACACCCCAGCGGCGGCCGCCGCGCAGTGACCTCGCGGCGAACCGCGCGGCGATTTGCAGCGAAACAAACGGCAGTTCGAAGCCCACTTGAGGAAATAAAAGGAAATAAATGGAAATAAATGCAAATAAATGCAAATAAATGCATTTTGGAGTTTATTTCGCATTTATTCCTGCGGGATCCGCTGCGCGCAGGCCGGAAAGCTGCAGACCCGGCTCATGGAAGAGCCCGAGCGGCAGCAGCTGCTCGCCAGTCTGCGCAGCAAGTGGCAGCAAATAAACAACGAATACCAAAACTTGACTTTTAAATCTCAAATTGACACCATTGGTCAAGAAAGACGCAAAGACTTTTGCGAACAGCAGCTCCTCAAGATCGAAGGCTTCATCGACAAGCTCAACAGCCCCCCCGTCCGCGTCGTCTGCCCCCCAGACGAGGCCCAGCAGCAGCAGCAGCAGCAGCAGCAGCAGCAGCAGCAGCAGCAGCAGCAGTAGCAGCAGCAGCACCAGCAGCAGCAGCAGCAGAATTAGGGGAAGATAGGTGGAGTGGCAATTAGAAGCAGCAAAGAGAGGCAGCAGCGAAGCAGCTGCTGCCTTTTCATTGAATTCTTTTCTCCTTCGGATTTATAAACAGAAAAAAGCCTTTTTACAAAATAAATAAAAATAATTTAAAAATAAAACTAAAATAAATAAAAATAATTTAAAAATAAAACTTTCATTTAATTCAAAGTTGAAAATTTTAATTTTGCAAAATTTCAAGAATTCGGAAAAAGAGAAATTGGGCCGTCCGGCGCTTTTTCGGGTTTTGAAAAAAGAGGGTTTTCCTCTTTTGCTGCTGCTTCGTTTGCTTCCAGAACTATTTGCTGCTGCTGCTGCTGCTGCTGCTGCTGCGCTGCTGCTGCTGCTGCTTGAGGGTCTTCTGCGGCTCCGTTTGTTCCTTTTTGCTGCAGTTCATGAAAGAGAATCAAATTCAGCTTCAATTCGACTCCCCAAACCCTAAACCCTGAACCCTAAACCCTAAACCCTAAACGCTAAACCCTTAACCCTAAACCCTAAACCCTAAACCCTAACCCACCACGCCTGAAACGGCTTCCGCCAAAGCCTCCAAATACTGGCCAGGAGTTGCCCCTTGAGTCGCGTCCAGAAAAGCTCCCGCCTAATCATTTCGGGTTTAGGGTTTAGGGTTTAGGGTTTAGGGTTTAGAAGCTGCAACTGCAGCTGTGCTGTGACATTTACGGTCTCGGGCTTAGGGTTTGGGCGTTGCAGCAGCAGCAGCAGCAGCAGCAGCAGTAGCAGCAGCAGCAGCAGCAGCAGCAGCAGCAGCAGCAGCAGCAGCAGCAGCAAGAATCTGTCAAACCTGGTTGGCTTTCAAAAGGTCTTGAAGAGCCTCGACTGGAGGAGAGTCTTCGGGCTGCAGCTGCTCGCCCAGGACCGCTGCTGCGCCTTTGGGTTTAGGGTTTAGGGTTTAGGGTTTAGGGTTTAGGGTTTAGGATTTAGGGTTTAGGGTTTAGGGTTTAGGGTTTAGGGTTTAGGGTTTAGGGTTTAGGGTTTGGAAAACGAACTGGGGGCATAATTAAGAACGCTCTGGAAGCGGGCGGGAGGCGAAGGGCTGGGGCTGCTCTGAAAATGGAAATATAAAAATAAAAATAAAAATAAAAATAAAAATGAAAATGTAAAAATAAAAATAAAAAGATACAAAAATATAAATACAAATATAAATAAAAATACAAATAAAAATATAAATACAAATACAAATATAAATATAAATATAAATATAAATATAAATATAAATATAAATATAAATATAAATATAAATATAAATAAATATAAATATAAATAAATGAAATAAAAATAAATAAAAGTTCGAATTTAAATTAAATTCTTTTCTGCTGCTGCCGACTCACAAATGAGCTGAAGACTCCGAGGCGTTCTGCTGCTGCAGCAATTAGAAGTTCGGATTTGAAATAAAGAAAATAATTAAATAAAATAATTGAATTAAATGAATTGAATTTAATTAATTAAATTCAATTAATTCAATTAAATTGAATTAATTAAATTAAATTAATCAATTAAATTAATTAAATTAAATTAATTAAATTAAATTCATTTAATTAAATTCTTTAATTCAACTCCACTTTTGCTGCGCACTTTGGCCCTGTCTTCTTTCTGCGTTTTGCTGCTGCGTCCACGCGCGGGCGCTGCGGCTGATCTCTGCGCATGCAAGTGAAGCAAAACGAAATGAAATAAATGAAATAAATTAAATTAATTAAATAAAATAAATTAAATTAATTAATTAAATTAAATTAAATTAAATTAAATTAAATTAAATTAAATTAAATGAATTTGAATTCAAATTTGAATTATTTAATTTAAAACGCGCAGCACCGTCGCGAATGAACTGCGCGAACTTCCGCCGCAGCTCCGCAAGCGCCGCGCGAGAGCCCTGCCAGCTGCGAAGTTGAATTTGAATTTCTTTTTGAATTTCTTTTTGAATTTTTTTTGAATTTGAATTTAAATTTGAATTTGCAAAATGAAATAAATGAAATACCTTTTTTGCGGGACAATTCGGAGGTCCACGTTGGGAATATCGGGGGATTCCGCGGCGCTTTCGGCAGCAGCAGCGGCGGCAGCGGGCTGCTGCTGCGCAGCCGCCCCCGCCGCCCCCAAAAGAAGAACACAAATGCATTTCAATTTCAACTTCAGCATTTCAACTTTAAACACAATTTGTAATTCATTTCAAAAGTGACGAAGAGAAGTTTCGTTTTCGAAGGCAGTTTCGGCCGCGGGCGCGCACGGGCGCTGGGGTGTATCGACAGCTCCCGCCACGCAGTGCACACCACTGGACTGATCTCGAGTTCAGATTTCTCTTTTTGAGTTTTAAATGAACAGCAGCGGCTCTCTTTTGTTTTCTATTTGCAGATTTCCTCTTTTAGTGGCTTTTCGTCGCTGCAGCGCGGAGATCTGGAAGCAACTTGAGGCCAAGTGGCCAGCGAGACGCAGCTTCCGCGGCGGCCACTTTGCCCCGGAGAAGTCCAGCGGCAGTAAATGAGAAAGAAAAGAATTTAAATCTTTTTTGCAAATTAATTTCAAGTTTAAAAGAAGTTCAGCTGAGCACTGCTCTAAAATTCAAAGTTCGGTTCAAAAGAACTAAAAACGGATCTTTGCAAAACGCAGAGAGGCGCCACACTGGCCGCAGGCGCTCTGCGGCAGTCCTCTCCTTCAACGAAATGCAGCAGCAGCAGCAGCAGCAGCTGCTGCTGCTGCAGCAGCAGCTGCTGCTGCAGCTGCTGCAGCAGCGGGAATGGGAACTTGAAAATATTTATTGAATTGCAGCTTTTTCCTCCTGGCTCTTTACGGAAGCCAGACGGAGCCCCCGGCCTCCGCAGCTTTCGGAGTTTCCGGCGAATTTCCGACAAGTCCAAATCGCCTTGAACTTGCTGCTGCTGCTGCTGCTGCTGCTGCTGCTGCTGCTGCAGCTTCAGCAGCAGCAGTTCGCAGCGACTTGCACCTGCTGCAGCAGCAGCAGCAGCAGCAGCAGCGCTGCCCTTGCTCCCCACCCGCCAGCCCTCCCCCTCCCCCAGGCGTCGTCG
>NW_013655369.1:2500-12487 GCF_000499385.1 Eimeria necatrix | reverse complement strand
GCAGCAGCAGCAGCAGCAGCAGCAGCAGCAGCAGCAGCAGCAGCAGCAGCAGCAGCAGCAGCAGCTAGAGGAGCAGGGGGGCCTTGTGTGCGAGCCACCAGCGGCGGAGCTGTGGGGCGTCGACGCGGCCGTGGGCGTCTGCGGGGAAGTCCGGCAGCAGAAAATCGGAGTTGGAGAAAAATTGGAAATTCGGAGAAGTTTTTTGGAGATCTTTTTGAGAAATAAATCCATTTTGCTGCAGCAGCAGGGCCTGCAGCAGCGCGTCGAGCAGCAGCAGCTGCTGCTGCAGCAGCAGCAGCAGCGCGGGGTCGCAGCGCGCAGCAGCAGCGCGCAGCCGCCACGCTGCTGCTGCGCCCCGCAGCAAATTCAGCAGCCCGCACAGCAGCAGCAGCAGCCCCGGAAGGAACTGCAGCAAGTTCCAAACTTTGCGAAAAGAAATCCAAAAAGAAGAAATATAAATCTGCAGCAAGCCGCGGCCCCAGCAGCGCAGCAGCAGCGGCAGCTGCTGCTGCAGCAGCAGCAGCAGCGCGCGCGCCGCGCGCGCCCTCCTGCTGCTGCTGCTGCTGCTGCTGCTGCTGCAGCAGAATTCTGCTGCCAGCAGCAGCAGCGCCCCCAGCAGCCCGTAGATGTTCGCCAGCATTTCCGCAGCACTCAGCGACAGCGCCAGCGTGGCCAAGTCGAAGGCAGCAGCAGGCAGCAGCAGCAAGCAGCAGCAAATGCTGGTCCAGCGCAGCAGCAGCGGCTGCTGCTGCTGCTGCTGCTGCTGCAGCAGCTCCAGGTACTGCGCAGCAGCAAACTGCTTCGACTTCACACTCCGCTTTGCTGCGCGACGCGCCAGCAGGTGCCCCCGCGCCACTGCGGACTTCAGCTTCCCCCGCAGCGGCGTCTTCTCGTCCGCTGCTGCTGCTGCTGCTGCTGCTGCTGCTGCTGCTGCTGCTGCTGCTGCTGCGGGAGGCGGCGAGGCCGAGCGCGGCTCGCCCTCCACCGGCACTGCGAACTGCTGCTGCTGCGAAGAATCGGAGTCCGACATTTTCCAGTTTGCAGCAAAAACTATCTTTAATTGCTGCTGCTGCTGCTGCTGCTGCTGCTGCTGCTGCTGCTCGAGCTGCAGCAGCAGCAGCAGCGGCGGCAGCGGCGGCCGAAGAGTGCAGCGCGCCACCCGCGAAAATAAATCGAAACTTGGAAAGATCTTTTCTTTTATTTTCAAATATTTAATTTTAATTTATTTTTGAATTAATTTTAATTTATTTTTCGAAGCAAATCAAACAAATCCAAGAAGGCCGCCAGCTGCAGCCGCGGCCGACCACTGGACCGCGGGAAGCTCCGCTGCTGCTGCTGCTGCTGCTGCTGCTGCTGCTGCTGCTGCTGCTGCTGTTCAGCTTTATTGTCTGCATTGTTTGGGTTTTTTTGGTTTATTTTTTATTTTTTATTTCTTTAAAATGTTTTATTTCATTGAAAGAAAAAATAAAACTCAAATTCGACTTCGCCGCCGCCGCCGGCTTGCACGGGCGGTTGGGGTGTACGTACACCTCGTCGATTGAAGCCGCCGAAAGCTTTCGTTTTGCATTTAATTTCATTTTAATTAATTAATTAATTAATTAATTAATTAATTTACTTTTTTTGTTTTAAAGTCCGCAGTTGGGAGTTTCTGAAGCATTTAAACGAAAATAAAAAGAAATGGAGAAGTTTAATTGCTTTGGAAAAGATTAAAGACTTCAAAGATGCTTCAAAACACGCACTCGACTTCTGCAGAAAAAATGCCAATAAACCCTAAACCCTAAACCCTAAACCCTAAACCCTAGACCCTAAACCCTAAACCCTAAACCCTTACAGGTGCAAGCTCACACACGGGAAGAGAAAGGAAAAAATAAAAACGCCTAAAGTTCTGGAAGTAACTGTATCCACCAAATGACTCACTCTGGCCTAAACCCTAAACCCTAAACCCTAAACCCTAAACCCTAAACACTAAACCCTAATAAACCCTAAACCCTAAAGCACTCGTCTCAGCGCAGAAGGGGCGTTTAATAAACCTCAGCAACAATTAAAGAAAAATAAAAAATGGAAAAAAGAAAAAAAGAAAAAAATGAAAAAATGAAAAAAAGAAAAAAAGAAAAAAAAGGAGAAGTAAAGGCAGAAGCTCGCAAGTGTCTGTACACTCCAATTCCACAGCAGAAGGCCTCGAGGAAATAAAAAATAAAATTTGGAAGTGAAGATTTTAATTTAATTTAATTTAATTTAATTTATTTTATTTTAATTTAATTCAATTAAAATGCAGCATTTCTTTTTAAATTCAAAGTGCAAACAATAAACCAATCTGTTCCAGAGAATGCCCTTTGCGCCAGCTATCCCCTTCAGCTTTAGGGTTTAGGGTTTAGGGTTTAGGGTTTAGGGTTTAGGGTTTAGGGTTTAGCGTTTAGGGCTTTAAGGGACCATACAAATAAAGCGTGTAAGCTTCAGCGGGCGCGGCAGCTAGCCACAGCTAGCCACAGCTAGCCACGGCTAGCCACAGCTAGCCACGGCTAGCCACAGCTAGCCACAGCTAGCCACAGCTAGCTGTAGCTAGCTGCAGCTAGCTGTAGCTAGCTGTAGCTAGCTGCAGCTAGCTGTACCTAGCTGTAGCTAGCTGTAGCCGGTCACAGCTAGCCACGGCTAGCCACAGCTAGCTACAGCTGTCCACAGCTAGCCGCAGCTAGCCATAGTCAGCCACAGCGAGCTAGAGCTAGCTACAGCTAGCTACGGCTAGCTGCAGCTAGCTGTAGCTAGCCACAGCTGTTGGCCTGGCTAGCTGTATATAGCGAAGGCAGCTGTGGCTAGCTGTATCTGAGTTTGGCTAGCTGCCGTTGCCTGCAGCTAGCCACATCTATTTGGGTCTCCCTTTTGGCTAGCTAAGACTCAGCACAAAAATGTGAATAGCTATGGCTAGCTGTGGCTAGCTGTGGCTAGCTGTGGCTAGCTGTAGCTAGCTGTGGTTAGCTATGGCTAGCTATGGCTAGCTATGGCTAGCTATGGCTAGCTATGGCTAGCTGTGACTAGGTGTGGCTAGCTGTGGCTAGCTGTGGCTAGCTGAGGCTAGCTATGGCTAGCTGTGGCTAGCTGTGGCTAGCTGTGGCTAGCTGTGGCAAGCTGTGGCAAGCTTAGAAGCTGAAGCAAACCAGCTAGCTAGCTCTCTAGCTAGCTATCCAGGGGCTAGCTGTAGCTAGCTGCAGCTAGCTGTAGCTAGCTGCAGCTAGCTGCAGCTAGCTAGCTACAATGCCACACAACTGGCTAGCTGCTGCTGCTGCTGTGGCTGGCTGGCTGCAGCTGCCGCTGCAGCTGCTGCTGCTGTTGCTTCAAAAGTTACGGCTGCAGCTGTTGCTGCAGTTGCTGCCGCTGCTGCTGCTGCAGTTGCTGCTGCTGCTGCAGTTGCTGCTGCTGCTGCTGCTGGAGTTGTTGTTGCTGCTGCTGCTGCTGCTGGAGTTGCTGCTGCTGCTGCAGCGAGGTGAGGCGGCGGAGAGCTCGGCGCGCTGCAGACAGAGTCCAGGGAAGCAAATAAGAACAAAAACTTTTAAAATAAATTTAAGATTAATTTAAAATGAATTTAAATTTAATTTAAATGAATTTAAATTTAATTTAAATGAATTTAAATTCATTTAAATTCATTTTGAATCTTCCGGCGCTTCAAACGCTTCATTTTGATGTGCTGAGGTGTACATACACCTGAAATCGAGGCCGGGGCTGCAGCCGCCAAAGCCCCGAGGGCCCCACACTCTAAACCCTAAACCCTAAACCCTAAACCCTAAACCCTAAACCCTAAACCCTAAACCCTCAAGATCTTCTTTTTCTGTTTTGTTCTCGCGCCGCCACTCCCTCTTTCGCTCGAGCAGCAGCAGCAGCAGCAGCAGCAGCAGCAGCAGCAGCAGCAGCAGCAGCAGCAGCAGCGCGAGCAAACAGAAAAGGGAATAATACATTTATTTATTTATTATTATTTATAATTTATTTATTATTTTAAATTTATTTATAATTTATTTCCTTTCAATTCTTTTATGATCCACTCAAGCCCAAAAAGACCCAATGCGAGCCCAGCGCCTGAGACCTAGGGTTTAGGGTTAGGGTTTAGGGTTTAGGGTTTAGGGTTTAGGGTTTAGGGTTTAGGGTTTGCAATGGAGGAGGAAGTGCCGGTGTTGACTTTTTTCAAAGTCAACAAAAAAGGAAAAGCCCGAAAAGTCTCCAAAGAGATTTACTTAAGAGATGACGTTTGCTGCGGCATTAAGGGCTGCTGCCACTGCCCCCCCAGCAGCCAAACCAGTAAACCCTAAACCCTAAACCCTAAACCCTAAACCCTAAACCCTAAACCCTAAACCCTAAACCCGGAGCCCTAGGCCCTGTGCGGCGTGGGGTCTGGCGCTGGCTGCGGCTGCGGCTGGTCAGCAGCAGCTGGACGCGCCAAACCCTAGCAGCAAACCCTAAACCCTAGCAGCAAACCCTAAACCCTAGCAGCAAACCCTAAACCCTAGCAGCAAACCCTAAACCCCAGCAGCAAACCCTCGCCGCTGCTTGCTGCCCTCCACGCCTCAGCCCTCCCCCCGCCTCCAACCCAACCTGCACCTCCTGCTGCTGCTGCTGCTGCTGCTGCTGCTGCTGCTGCTGCTGCTGCTGCTGCTGCTGCTGCAGGCTGTCTGCGGGTGCCCGCCGAAACAACATTTAATTTCCCCACAAACTGGGGAGTGAATTATATTTATTTTTTATCATTTATTTATTCATTTATTATTTATTTATTTATTTATTTATTTATTTATTTATTTATTTATTTATTTATTTATTTTCTTCTGCAGGTTAGGGCGAAGAACCTGCAGGTGTACGGACGCCTGAAGCGCCTCTGCATGAACAGCAGCAGCAGCAGCAGCAGCAGCAGCAGCTGCAGCAGCAGCAGCAGCAGCAGCAGCAACGAAGCAGCAGAAGTTCCGGAAAAGAACTTTTTTCTTTTTCCAAATGAATTCTTCAGAGAGACTTTTACTCTCCCCGAAGACAGTGAGCTGTTGCTGCACTTTCGCGTTCTCATTTCATTTCATTTGGCACTTAGCTAGCTAGCTAGCTAGCTAGCCAGCTAGCCAGCTAGCTAGCTAGCTAGCCAGCTAGCTAGCTAGCTGGCTAGCTAGCTGGTTTTGCTGCCTGGTTTTGGGTTGTTTATTAGCTAGCTAGCTAGCTTTATTTGTGGAATGGCCACTTAGCAGCTAGCTGGCTAGCTAGCTAGCTAGCTAAATGGCTAGCTAGCTAGCTAGCTAGCTAGCTAGCTATTTATTGGCCAGCGGCCTAGCTAGCCAGCTAGCTAGCTAGCTAGCTAGTCAGCCGATCAGCGAATCCGGTCCTTTCCTTTTCACTTATTCACTATTTATTTATTTATTTATTTATTTATTACTTATTTATTTATTTATTTATTTATTTATTTATTTATTTATTTATTTATTTATTTATTCATTTATTTTTATTTGCAGATGAAAGTTCGGAGGCGTACAGCGAGCGTTTGCTGTGCGTGTCTGCGCGTTGGGTGTCTAGACACCTGGAGGCGAGCTTTTCTTTCGGCGATTTTCGCGAAAAAGAAACCAAAAAAGACAAAACAAAAAATAAAAATGAAAATAAAACCGAAAATGGAGTCGAAATGCTCCAGTTTGAGCTCCAAACTCCCCAAAATGAGGAAGAAATCGAAAAAAACGACCCGGAAAAAGTCCTTCTGCTCCTCATGGAAGGCGAACACCTCCAAGTCCTGCTTTTCCCTTTTCCTTTTTTATTTTTATTTTATTTTTATTTTATTTTTATTTATTTTATTTTATTTTTATTTCTTTTTAATTTCTTTTTATTTCTTATTTTTATTTCTTTTTAATTTCTTTGTATTTTTAATTTCTTATTTTTATTTGTTTTTATTTCTTTTTATTTCTGTTTATCTATTTTCATTTCTTTTTATTTATTTTTGTATTTCTTTTTATTTATTTTTTTATTTATTTTTATTTCTTTTAATTTCTTTTTATTTCTTGTTTTTATTTCTTTTTATTTCTGTTTATCTATTTTGATTTATTTTTATTTATTTTATGTTTCTTTTTATTTCTTTTTAATCTCTTTTTTATTTATTTAATTTCCTTTCCATTTCTTTTAGTTCTTTTTTAATTCCCTTTTTGTCCTTTTTTGTATTTTGATTTTTTGCATCTTTTCTTTTTATTGTTTTTTGTTTAATTCTTTTTTCTTTTTCCTTTTCATTCCTTTGTTTGTCTTTTAAAAGTTTTTATCTTTTCAACTTTTTATTTTTTAAAATTCTTTCTTTTGATTTAGTTTTAATTATCCTTTCAATTATCTTTTTATCTTTTAATAACTCTTTAATTCTCGTTTATCTTTTGATTTTCTTTTCTTTATATTCCTCTTTCCTGATTTTCGTTTCTTTAATTTTCTTTTTAATGAATTTTCTTTTAATTAATTTTCTTTTAAATTAATTTCTTTTTGTTTTGCATTAAATTGTTTTATTCCATTTATTTATTTTCTTTTAATTAATTTCCTTTTATTTCATTTTAATTTAAACAAATTCTTTTATTTATTTTCTTTTCAAGCTTTCCAATTACTTCCAACCCGCCTTTTCTTCTCCTTTTTTTCCCAATTAACTAATCCATTCATTCATTATTATTTATTATTTATTTATTTATTTATTATTTATTTTTTATTTATTTATTTATTATTTATTTATTTATTTATTTATTTATTTATTTATTTATTTATTTTTAGGAGTTGGCGAAGAAGTGGGGCCTTTGTTGCAAATCCATAAAAGACTTCCTCGATTTCGTCCGCCCGAAATTTCCTTTCGCCGGAGAACAACTTCCAGATGTAACTTTTATTTTATTTTATTTTATTTATTTATTTATTTATTTATTTATTTATTTATTTATTTATTTGATTTATTTTATTTATTTATTTATTTATTTATTTATAGTGTTTGTTTTATTTGTTTTATTTGTTTGTTTGTGTTTTTATTTTATTCAGTTTATTTGACTTAGTTTTATTAATTTGATTTGATTTATTTGATTTGATTTGATTTGAGTAATTTGATGCAACTTAATTTGATTCGCTTATTTACTTATTTATTTATTTTATTATTTTATTTATTTATTTATTTATTTATTTATTTATTTATTGTTTACTGTCGTTGATATCTTTCAAATGTTTTAATTTATTTTAATTGCTTTCAATTTCTTTTAGTTGTTTTAATTAATTTTAATTGCTTTAATTCCGTTTAATTGTATTTAATTACTTTTCATTGTTTTTAATTGCTTTTAAGTCCTCTCAATTCTTAACTTTTTAAATTATATTAAATTATTTTAAATTGTTTTTAATTGTTTATAACTGTTTCAGTTGCTTTTAATTGTTTTTAATTGTTTTTAATTGCTTTAAGATGCGTTTAGTTGCTTTTAATTATTTTTAATTGATTTTAATTGTTTTTAATTGATTTTAATTGTTTTTAATTGCTTTTATTATTGCATTTAATTGCATTTAATTGCTTTAATTTGCTTTTAATTGCTTTTTGTGTTCAGTTTATTTCCGAAAAGAAGGCCCTGGACTCAAAAGTGATATTTGAATTTCATTTAAATGAAAAAGAAATTCAAAAAAAAATTAAAAATCAAAAACTCAAAAAAGGAAAACTCAAAATGCACCCCGACTGCTGCTGGAGAGGCACTGTTGTCTGCGCTGGTAATTAAATATTTATTTATTTATTTATTTATTTATTTATTTATTTATTTGTATTTATTTATTTATTTATTTATTTGTATTTATTTATTTATTTATTTATTTATTTAAATTATTTAGTTGTAACTGGTGATTGTAAATAAAAAAAAGAAATGTTTGTAACTTGTCTGGTTTTTGAATTTCATTTAAGTTTCTTTTTTGTGATGGGCAAAAAGCAGTTTTATTTATTTATTTATTTTAATTTAAATTAACTAATTTATTAATTAATTAATTAATTAATTAATTAAGTTATTTATTTTGTTCTATTTATTTGTTTTATTTAATTTGTTTTTATTTATTTGGCGAAGGGGAGGAGATAAAGATAATAGGAAGGCGAAATCTGAACAGAGCTTTTGAAGGAGACATAGTTGCTGTTGAGTTGATTGAGGAAGAGACACAAAGCAGCAGCAGCAGCAGCAGCAGCAGCAGCAGCAGCAGCAGCAGCAGCAGCAGCAGCAGGAGTTTGGAGGAGCAGCAAAGAGAAGAAAAACGCAAACTTGAGGTGTATGCGGAGCTTTTGGAAACTGAAGACGATCCCCTTCTAAACGATCCCGAGTGGGAGTCGCCCGATCCCGATCCCAGCAGCAGCAGCAGCAGCAGCAGCAGCAGCAGCAGCAGCAGCAGCAGCAGCAGCAGCAGCAGCAGCAGAGCCGGTATTTTGGAAAAAGAGGGAGATGAGGAGGTGGAAATGAAAGACAGAAATAAAAAAAGAAAAAGTGGAGATGAAAAAGAAATAAAAGAAGAAAAAGAAAAAGAAATAAAAGAAAAAGAAATAAAAGAAAAAGAAATAAAAGAAAATGAAATAAAAGAAAATGAAATAAATGAAAATGAAATAAAAGAAAATGAAAAAGAAAATGAAAAAAAGAAAAAAGAAAAAAAAGGAAAAGTTGTCGGAATTATTCAAAAAGGCAGAAGAGAGTTTTTCGGGTCTTTGAAGCCTTTGGATAAAACCCGAGGCAAGTTCAATAATTAAGTTAATTTAATTAAATTAATTTAATTAATTTAATTAATTTAATTAAATGAAATAAATTAATTAAATAATTAATTAATTAGTTATTTATTTATTTAATTGTTTAAATGAATTATTTGATTAAAATTCATCAAAATGTTCATTTTTTGTTTTTAATTTTTAACTTTCGCTCTTTTACCGCCTTTTCCGCACAAAAAACCAATTCCAATTCTTTGTTTTCAAAATAAATAAATAAATAAATACATAAATAAATAAATAAATAAATAACTTAATTAATTGGTTAATTGGTTAATTAATTAATTAATTAATTAATTAATTAATTAATTATTTTTATTTTTTTATTTTTTTTTCAGCTTTATCTTCTTCGGCGTCGATAGAGCGGATTTTTGTGCCTGTCGATCCTCGGATTCCAAACATAATCATAAAAGTAATTTATTTATTATTTATTATTTATTTATTATTTATTTATTTGTTTATTTATTTATTTGTTTATTTATTATTTGTTATCTATTTATTATTTATTTATTTATTTTTGATAGAAAGGATTGGAAGAATAAAAGACTTTCTCGTTTAATAAATAAATAAATAAATAAATAAACAAATAAATAAATAAATAAATAAATTAATTAATTAATTAAAAATCTTTTTTTGAATTTGGAAGTCCAAGTGCACTTTGAATCATTTTTAGCTTTTGGCGTTTTTGTTCGTTTTCGGTGAATTTTGGGTCTTTTTTTTTGATTTTAATTGCAATTGAATTCCCAGTTGCTTCCGCATCATCTCCAGCTTTCATTTAATTCTTTTTCCGCTTTTTTGGACTTCTTTTGGACTTCTTTTGGACTTCTTTTGGACTTTTTTTGCTTTTTTTGACTCTTTTTCCCACAGACCCGCCAGTCCAAAGAACTCGACGGCAAAAGAATCGCCGTCGCCGTCGACGCCTGGGCCCCCACGCAAATGCTCCCCCGGGTATTTTTTGATTTTTTAAACCCTTTTTAAACCCTTTTTAAACCCCTTTTGAACCCTTTTTAAACCCTTTTTAAACCCTTTTTAAACCCTTTTGAGGCCCTTTTTAAACCCTTTTTAAACCCTTTTTTAAGCCCCTTTTAAACCCTTTTGAGGCCCTTTTTAGACCCTTTTTAAAGCCTTTTTTGAACCCTTTTTAAACCCTTTTTAAACTCTTTTTAAGCCCTTTTTAAACCCTTTTGAGGCCCTTTTTAAACCCTTTTCAAGCCCTTTTTATCCCCTTTTTAAACCCCTTTCAAAGCCCTTTTGAAGCCCTT
>NW_013655368.1:24116-30093 GCF_000499385.1 Eimeria necatrix | reverse complement strand
GCAAGTCCACAAAAGCATGCCGCGTGTGAAAGAAGCCAGATGTGCATGCCTACAGACAAGGAAAAGATTCAGATTTTACAGGTACGTAGAGTTCTGGGAGTTTTCTGATGTACTAAAGCCATCCGCAACGAATAGCCTTGAAGCTGCATGACGGGAAAAGCATATCAAGTATGGAACATGAGAAAGGAGCGACGATTCGACTGTCAGACAAGAAACGCCGTACCGTGACGTGTCCCGAGAGGAATGCGAAGTCACCGTATTCAATGGCAGACGTATTGCTGAGTTGGGAGGCTTCTCAGTAGTCAGCTAAGGCAAATGCAGAGCATGGGATTTCGAGAAGAGGATGTAGCGTTTTAGACCTTGATACACCATTCATATCCAGCCTGTTCGACGAAACACTCAAAATGCCTGCCCAACGCGACGCTTTGGAATACAACAGAACGCCTTCAGTCATTGTCTTGTAGGTATCCGCACGCAAGCGTCGAGAAGTGAGAAAACGTTCAAACGTACTTTCTGTATTTTGAAAAGGGTCCTCCATCCTGAGTATTTCGCGATTTCCAGTGCCCATGGCTTTACCTCTGTTGATGCCCACTTAAGGCTTCATGCAATGGAGTGATGGAATCCTCCCGTTCTGGGGCTCATGCAGGCTGGAGAAATGCAAAAAATCTTCTGACTGGCCAAGGCACAATGTTCATGCCAAGATGCTCGTTAAGTTGGCGAAGCCCACAACATCCCTCCAAATTCGTCTGCCAATCTGAAGAGATGAAAATAATCAAAGCATATAATTGCGCCTGTGTGTGTATTAGAACAAAATGCTCGTCACAACGCATCTCGCGTTTGGATGTTGAAAGCTTCTCACATTTGTTGGCGATGGTGTCGTTCAGCGATATACACCTAAAGTGGTGACTGAATTCGTAGCACAAAGTGCAATTTTGCGCTCAGCATTCCTCGGTCTCATCACTTCGGTGCGTGCCATTAGAGGATAAATTCGAAGTTCTTCGAGATAGATCTTTTGGAGCCAATAGGATAATAGAAGCGTATCCTGGCGATGCGTGAAGCCTACAGGAACTGTAACGTATCGGGAGCAAAAATTATTCGCCGCAGCGCTGGCGTGATGCACAAGTCTTCGCCGCAGTGGGGGCATGGTACTGTGAGCTGGAAAGCCTAGGAACCGCATGTCGAGCAAAGGCAAAGCTGTGGGTTTGACATTTTGTGACAATATGACTAGCTCGGGCACAAATAAAGATATAAATGCATGCGAAGCCGGCACTTGTTGCTGTCCAGTGAAGCTGACTCTCCACTGTAGATGAATGGTTTACAAAGCGGCATAATGTTCGTTTCGGGATTCGCTAATGCCCATTACATGGTGAAGACTGATAAACAGCTTAGGGGTAGTAAGATCACATTATTCTAGCTGTCAAACTGATACAAGCACAGAAATGGGCCATAATGCAAGTCCACAAAAGCATGCCGCGTGTGAAAGAAGCCAAATGTGCATTCCTGGCCACGAGGAAAAGATTCAGATTTTACAGGTTCGTAGAGTTCTGGGAGTTTTCTGATGTACTGAAGCGATCACCAATGGATGCGCTAGAAGCTGTATGACGGGAAAAGCATATCAAGTATGGAGCATGAGATGAGAGCCCCCAACCAACTATCAGGCAAGAGAAGCGGTACCCTGATATGCCTCGAGAGGAAAGCGAAGTCACCGTTCAATGGCAGACGTATTGCTGAGTTGGGAGGCTGCTCAGTAGCCAGCTCAGGCAAATGCAGAGCATGGAATTTCGAGAAGAAGATGCAGCGTTTTAGGCCTTGATACACCATTCATTCCGGGCATGGTCTACGAAACATTCAAGGAGGCTGCCCAAAGCGACGCTTTGGAACACAAGGAAAAGCCTTTCGCCATTGTTTTGAAGGTATCCTCACGCAAACGCTCACAAGGAGAAAGGCGTGCAAACGTACCTTCTGTATTTCGGAAAGGGTGCTCCATCCTGAGTATTTCGCAATTTTCAGCGCAAATGGCTCTACCTCTTTTAATCTTCCCATATGGATTGATGCAACATAGTGATGGAGCATTGTTCTTCTAGGATTCATTCAGGCGAAATGCAGCAAGTCTTCTGACTGGCCAAGGCACAATGATCATGCCAAGATGCTCCTTAAGTTGGCGAAGCCCACAACATCCCTCGAAACTACTCTGCCAATCTGAAGAGATGAAAATAATCAAAGCAAGTAATCGCGCCTGTGTTTATATTAGAACAAAATGCTCGTCACAACGCATCTCGCGTTTGGATGTTGAAAGCTTCTCACATTTGTTGGCGATGGTGTCTTTCAGTGATATACACCTAAAGTGCTGACTTCATTCGTAGCACAAAGTGCAATTTTGCGCTCAGCATTCCTCGGTCTCATCACCTGGATACGTGGCATTGGAGGCTAAATTCAAATTTCTTCGAGATTGATCTTTTGGAGCCGATAGGATAATCAACTGGTTTCCTGGCGATGCTTGTAGCCTACAAAACCGGCAACGCATATCGTGTTTGGATGTTGAAAGCTTCTCACATTTGTTGGCGATGGTGTCGTTCACACATATACACCTAAAGTGCTGACTTTTTTCGTAGGACAAAGTGCAATTTTGCGCTCAGCATTCCTCGGTCTCATGACCTGGGTACGTGGCATTAGAGGCTAAATTCGAATTTCTTCGAGGCAGATCTTTTGGGGCCGATAGGATTATCAAAGCGTGTCCTGGCGATGCTTGTAGCCTACAAAACCGGCAACGTATCGAGAGCAAAAATTATTCGCCGCAGCGCTGGCGTGACGTACAAGTCTTCGCCGCAGTGCGGGCATGGTACTGTGAGCTGGAAAGCTTAGGAACCGCATGTCGAGCAAACGCAAAGCTGTCGATTTGACATTTTGTGACAATAGGACTAGCTCTGGTAAAAGTAAAGATATAAATGCATGCGAAGCCGGCACTTGTTGCTGTCCAGTGAAGCCGACTCTCCACTGTAGACGTATGGTTTACAAATGGGCTTAATGTTCGTTTCGAGATTCGCCAATGCCCATTTCATGGCGAAGACTGATAGACTGGTTAGGGGAAGTAAGATCACATTATTCTAGCTGTCAAACTGATACAACAACAGAAATGGGCCATCATGCAAGTCCACAAAAGCATGCCGCGTGTGAAAGAAGCCAGCTGCGCATGCCTACCGACGAGTAAAAGATTCAGATTTTACAGGTTCGTAGAGTTCTGGGAGTTTTCTGATGTACTGAAGGGATCACCAATGGATGCGCTAGAAGCTGCATGACGGAAAAGCATATCAAGTATGGAACATGAGAAAGGAGCGACGATTCGACTGTCAGACAAGAGACGCCGTACCGTGATATGCCGCGAGAGGAATGCCTAGTCACGGTACTCAACAAAAGACTTACTACTGTTGCAGCCTTCTCAGGAGTCAGCTAAGGCAAATGCAGAGCATGGGACTTCGAGAAGAAAATGCAGCTGTGTAGACCTTGATACCCAATTCATCCCGAGCTTGTTCGACGAAACAGTCAAAATGCCTGCCCAAAGCGACGCTTTGGAATACAAGGAAAAGCCTTTCCTCATTGTCTTGAAGGTATCCTCACGCAAACGCTCACAAGGAGAAATGCGTGCAAACGTACCCTCTGTATTTTGGAAAGGGTCCTCCATCCTGAGTATTTTGCGATTTTCAGCGCGAATCTCTCTACTTCGTATAATCTTCCCATTAAGATTGATGCAACAGAGTGATGGAGCATTGTTCCCTTGGAGCTCATTCAGGCTGGAGAAGTGTAGCAAGTCTCCTGACTGGCCAAGGCACAATGATCATGCCAAGGTGCTTCTTAGGTTGGCGAAGCCCACAACATCCCTCCAAACTAGTCTGCCAATCTGAAGAAATGGAAATAATGAAAGCATATAATCGCGCCTGTGTTTGTAATAGAACAAAATGCTCGTCACAACGCATCTCGTGTTTGGATGTTGAAAGCTTCTCACATTTGTTGGCGATGGTGTCGTTCAGCGATATACACCTAAAGTGCTGGCTTCATTCGTAGCGCAAACTGCAATTTCGCGCTCAGCATTCCTCGGTCTCATCACCTGGGTGCGTGGCATTGGAGGCTAAATTCGAATTTCTTCGAGGTAGACTTTTTTGAGCCGAAAGGATTATCAAAGCGTGTCCTGGCGAAACCTGTACTCTCGAGGAGCGGTAACGTATCGAGAGCAAAAATTATTTTCCGCAGCGCTGGCGTG
Organism: Eimeria necatrix; assembly: GCF_000499385.1. NCBI lineage: Eukaryota > Apicomplexa > Conoidasida > Eucoccidiorida > Eimeriidae > Eimeria > Eimeria necatrix. The sequence goes on along the minus strand of NW_013655368.1, from coordinate 25,838 downwards.
ATGCACAAGTCTTCGCCGCAGTGCGGGCGTGGTACGGTTAGCTGGGAAGCCTAGGAACCGCATGTCGAGCAAAGGCGAAGCTGTGGTTTTGATATTTTGTGACAATATGGCTAGCTCGGGCACAAATAAAGATATAAATGCATGCGAAACAGGCACTGATTGCTGTTCAGTGAAGCCGACTCTCCACTGCAAATGTATGATTTACAAATCGGCTTAATGTTCGTTTCGGGATTTGCTAATGCCCATTTCATGGTGAAGACTGATAGAGTGGTCAGGGGGAGTACGATCACATTATTCTCGCTGTCAAACTGATACAACCACAGAAATGGGCCATAATGCAAGTCCATAAAAGCATGCCGCGTGTGAAAGAAGCCAGCTGCTCATGCCTGCCGACGAGTAAAAGATTCAGATTTTACAGGTTCGTAGAGTTCTGGGAGTTTTCTGATGTACTGAAGCAATCACCAATGGATGCGCTAGAAGGTGCATGACGGGAAAAGCATATCAAGTATGGAGCATGAGATGAGAGCCACCAACTAACTCTCAGGCAAGAGAAGCGGCACCCTGATGTGCCTCGAGAGGAATGCGAAGTCACCGTATTCAAGAGAAGACTTACTACTGTTACAGCCTTCTCAGTAGTCAGCTAAGGCAAATGCAGAGCATGGGATTTCGAGAAGAAGATGCAGCATTGTAGACCTTGATACACCATTCATTCCGAGCGTGTTCGACGAAACACTCAAAAAGCCTGCCCAAAGCGACGCTTTGGAATACAACAAAGCGCCTCTAGTCATTGTCTTGTAGGTATCCCCACGCAAATGCTTACGAGGAGAAAGGCGTGCAAACGTACAACCTGCATTTTAAAAACGGTCCTCCATCCTGAGTATTTCGCGATTCTCAGCGCGTATGGCTCTATTTCTTTTGATGCTCGCTTAAGCCTTGGTGCAACAGAGTGATGGAACACTCCCCTTCTGCAGTACATTCAGGCTGGAGAAATGCAGCAAGTCGTCCGACTGGCCAAGGCACAATGATCATGCCAAGATGCTCCTTAAGTTGGCGAAGCCCACAACATCCCTCCAAACTAGTCTGCGAATCTAAAGATATGGAAACAGTGGAGATAATAGCAGCGCCTGTGTTTGTATTAGAACAAAATGCTCGTCACAACGCATCTCGTGTTTGGATTTTGAAAGCTTCTCACATTTGTTGGCGATGATGTCGTTCAGTGATATACACCTAAAGTTCTGACTTCATTCGTAGCACAAAGTGCAATTTTGCGCTCAGCATTCCTCGGTCTCATCACCTGGGTGCGTGGCATTGGAGGCTAAATTCGAATTTCCTCAAGGTAGATCTTTTTGAGCCGATGGGATAATCAACTTCTTTCCTGGCGATGCGTGTAGCCTACAAGAACGGCAACGTATCGAGAGCAAAAACTATAAGCCGCAGCGCTGGCGTGACGCACAAGTCTTCGCCGCAGTGCGGGCATGGTACGGTGAGCTGGAAAGCCTAGGAACCGCATGTCGAGCAAACGCAAAGCTGTGGTTTTGACATTTTGTGACAATATGACTAGCTCGGGCACAAATAAAGATATAAATGCATGCGAAGCCGGCACTTGTTGTTGTTCGATGAAGCCGACTCCCCACTGCAAATGTATGGTTTACAAATCGTCATGATGTTCGCTTCGGGATTCGCTAAATGCCCATTTCATGGTGAAGACTGATAGACTGGATT
>NW_013655368.1:16639-24016 GCF_000499385.1 Eimeria necatrix | reverse complement strand
CGCCTGTGTTTGTATTAGAACAAAATGCTCGTCACAACGCATCTCGTGTTTGGATTTTGAAAGCTTCTCACATTTGTTGGCGATGATGTCGTTCAGTGATATACACCTAAAGTTCTGACTTCATTCGTAGCACAAAGTGCAATTTTGCGCTCAGCATTCCTCGGTCTCATCACCTGGGTGCGTGGCATTGGAGGCTAAATTCGAATTTCCTCAAGGTAGATCTTTTTGAGCCGATGGGATAATCAACTTCTTTCCTGGCGATGCGTGTAGCCTACAAGAACGGCAACGTATCGAGAGCAAAAACTATAAGCCGCAGCGCTGGCGTGACGCACAAGTCTTCGCCGCAGTGCGGGCATGGTACGGTGAGCTGGAAAGCCTAGGAACCGCATGTCGAGCAAACGCAAAGCTGTGGTTTTGACATTTTGTGACAATATGACTAGCTCGGGCACAAATAAAGATATAAATGCATGCGAAGCCGGCACTTGTTGTTGTTCGATGAAGCCGACTCCCCACTGCAAATGTATGGTTTACAAATCGTCATGATGTTCGCTTCGGGATTCGCTAAATGCCCATTTCATGGTGAAGACTGATAGACTGGATTGGATAAGTATGATCACATTATTGTAGCTGTCAGACTGATACAACAACAGAAATTGGCCATCATGCAAGTCCATAAAAGCATGCCGCGTGTGAAAGAAGCCAGCTGCGCATGCCTACCGACGAGTAAAGTATTCAGTTTTTACAGGGTCGTAGAGTTCTGGGAGTTTTCTGATGTACTGAAGCAATCCGCAGCGGATACCCTAGAAGCTGCACGACGAAAAAAGCATATTAAGTACGGAACATGAGAAAGGAGCGACGATTCGACTGTCAGACAAGAAGCGCCGTACCGTGATGTGTCTCGAGAGGAATGCGAAGCCACCGTATTCAATGGCAGACGTATTGCTGAGTTTGGAGGCTTCTCAGTAGTCAGCTAAGGCAAATGCAGGGCATGGGACTTCGAGAAGTAGATACAGCGTTTTAGATTTTGATACACCATTCATTCCAAGCTTGTTCGACGAAGCATTCTAAATGCCTGCCCAAAGCGACGATTTGGAATACAACAAAACGCCTCTAGTCGTCGTCTTAAAGGTTTTCTTCCGCAAACCGTCAGAAGTGAGAGAAAGTTCAAACGCACTCTCTGTATTTTGGAAAGGGTCCTCCATCCTGAGTGTTTCGCGATTTCTAGCGCGTATAGCGCTACCTCTTTTAATCTGTCCAAAAGCAGTGATGCAACAGAGTGATGGAACACTCCCCTTCTGCAGTTCATTCAGGATGGATAAATGCAGCAATTCTCCTGACTGGCCAAGGCACAGTGATCATGCCAAGATGCTCCTTAAGTTGGCAAAGCCCACAACATCCCTCCAAACTAGTCTGCCAATCTGAAGAGATGAAAATAATGAAAGCATAAAATCGCGCCTGTGTTTGTAATAGAACAAAATGCTCGTCACAACGCATCTCGTGTTTGGATGTTGAAAGCTTCTCACATTTGTTGGCGATGGTGTCGTTAAGTGGTATACACCTAAAGTGCTGACTTCATTCGTAGCACAAAGTGCAATTTTGCGTTCAGCATTCCTCGGTCTCATCACCTGGGTGCGTGGCATTGGAGGCTAAATTCGAATTTCTTCGAGGTAGATCTTTTGGAGCCGATAGGATATTCAACTTATTTCCTGGTGAAACCTGTAGCCTAGAGGAGCGGTAATGTATCGAGAGCAAAAATTATTCGCCGCAGCGCTGGCGTGACGCACAAGTCTTCGCCGCAGTGCGGCATGGTACTGTGAGCTGGAAAGCCTAGGAACCGCATGCGGAGCAAAGGCGAAGCTGTCGGTTTGACATTTTGTGACAAATGACTAGCTCGGGCACAAGTAAAGATATGAATGCATGCGAAGCCGGCACTGGTTGCTGTTCAGTGAAGCCGACCCTCCACTGTAGATGTATGGTTTACAAATCGGCATAATGTTCGTTTCGGGATTCGCTAATGCCCATTTCATGGTGAAGACTGATAGACTGGTTAGGGGAAGTAAGATCACATTATTCTCGCTGTCAATCTGATACAACCACAGAAATGGGCCGTAATGCAAGTCCATAAAAGCATGTCGCGTGTAACGAAAGCCGAATGTGCGTGCCTGGCCACGAGGAAAATATTCAGATTTTACAGGTTCGTAGAGTTTTGGGAGTTTTCTGATCTACTGAAGCGATCCTCAACGGATATCCTTGACGCTGCACGACGGGAAAAGCATAGTAAGTATTGAACATGAGAAAGGAGCGACGATTCGACCATTAGACAAGAGACGCCGTACCCTGATGTGCCGCGAGAGGAATGCGAAGTCACCGTATTCAATGGCAGACGTATTGCTAAGTTTGGAGGCTTCTCAGTAGTCAGCTAAGGCAAATACAGAGCATCGGATTTAGAGGAGAAGATGCAGTGTTATAGACCTTGATACACCATTCATATCCAGCCTGTCCGACGAAACACTCAAAATGCCTGCCTAAAGCGACGCTTTGGAATACAAGGAGAACTCTTTCGGCATTGTCTTGAAAGTATCCTTACGCAAACGCTCACGAGGAGAAAGGCGTGCAAACGTACCTCCTGTATTTTGGAAAGGGTCCTCCATCCTGATCCTGAGTATTTCTCGATATCCAACGCATCTGGGTATACCTTGCTTAACGCCCGCTTGAGGCTTGTTGCAACAGAGTGATACAGAGTGATGGAATGCTGCCGTTCTGCAGTACACTCAGGCTGGAGAATTGCAGCAAGTCTTCTGACTGGCCAAGGCACAATGATCATGCCAAGATGCTCCTTAAGTTGGCGAAGCCCACAACATCCCTCCAAACTAGTCTGCCAATCTGAAGAGATGAAAATAATCAAAGCAAGTAATCGCGCCTGTGTTTATATTAGAACAAAATGGTCGTCACAACGCATCTCGCGTTTGGATGTTGAACGCCTCTCACATTTGTTGGCGATGGTGTCGTTCAGCGATATACACCTAAAGTGCTGACTTCATTCGTAGCGCAAAGTGCAATTTTACGCTCAGCATTCCTCGGTCTCATCACCTGGGTGCGTGGCATTGGTGGCTAAATTCGAATTTCCTCGAGATTGATCTTTTGGAGCCGATAGGATTATCAAAGCGTGCCCTGTCGAAACCTGTAGCCTAGAAAAGCGGTAATGTATCGAGAGCAAAAATTATTCGCCGCAGCGCTGGCGTGATGCACAAGTCTTTGCCGCAGTGCGGGCGTGGTACCGCGAGCTGGAAAGCCTAGGAACCGCATGTCGAGCAAAGGCAAAGCTGTGGTTTTGACATTTTGTGACAGTATGACTAGCTCGGGCACAACTAAAGATATAAATGCATGCGAAACAGGCACTGGTTGCTGTTCAGTGAAGCCGGCTCTCCATTGTAGATGTATGGTTTACAAATCGGCTTATAGTTCGTTTCGGGATTCGCTATTGCCCATTTCATGGCGAAGACTGATAGACTGGTTAGGGGAAGTAAGATCACATTATTCTAGCTGTCAAACTGATACAACCACAGAAATGGGCCATAATGCAAGTCCATAAAAGCATGCCGCGTGTGAAAGAAGCCAGCTGCGCATGCCTACCGAGGAGGAAACGATTCAGATTTTACAGGTTCGTGGAGTTCTGGGAGTTTTCTGATGTACTGAAGCGATCACCAATGGATGCGCTAGAAGCTGCATGACGGAAAAAGCATATCAAGTATGGCGCATGAGATGAGAGCCACCAACCAACTGTCAGGCAAGAGAAGCGGTACTCTGATGTGTTCCGAGAGGAATGTGAAATTACCGTATTCAATGGCAGACGTATTGCTAAACGTGCAGCCTTCTCAGTGTTCAGCTAAGGCAAATGCAAAGCATGGGATTTCGAGAAGAAGATGCAGCGTTTCCGACCATTTTACACCATTTATTCCAGGCGTGTCCGACGAAACATTCAAAATGCCTGCCCAAAGCGACGCTTTGGAATACAAGGAAAAGCCTTTCGCCATTGTCTTGAAGGTATCCTCACGCAAACGCTCACAAGGAGAAAGGCGTGTAAACGTACCCTCTGTATTTTAGAAAGGGTCCTCCATCCGGAGCATTTCGCAATTTTCAGCGCAAATGGCTCTACCTCTTTTAATCTACCCATAAGCGGTGATGCAACAGAGTGATGGAACATCGTTCTTCTGGAGTTCATTCAGGCTGGACAAACACAGCAAGTCTCCTGACCGCCCAAGCCACAATGATCATGCCAAGATGCTCCTTAAGTTGGCGAAGCCCACAACATCCCTCCAAATTAGTGTGCCAATCTGAAGAAATGGAAATAATGAAAGCATAAAATCGCGCCTGTGTTTATACTAGAACAAAATGCTCGTCACAACGCATCTCGCGTTTGGATGTTGAAAGCTTCTCACATTTGTTGGCGATGATGTCGTTTAGTGGTATACACCTGAAGTGCTGACTTAAGTCGTAGCGCAAAGTGCAATTTCGCGCTCAGCATTCCTCGGTCTCATCACCTGGGTGCGTGGCATTGGAGGCTTAATTCGAATTTCTTCGAGATAGATTTTCTGGAGCCGATAGGATAATCAAGGTATTTGCTGCTGATACTTGTAGTGTACATGACCAGGGTCGTATCAAAAGAAAAAATTATTCGCTGCAGCGCTGGCGTGGTGCACAAGTCTTTGCCGCACTGCAGGCATGGTACTGTGAGCTGGAAAGCCTAGGAACCGCATGTTGAGCAAACGCAAAGCTGTGGTTTTGACAATTTGTGATAATATGACCAGCTCGGGCACAACTAAAGATATAAATGCATGCGAAGCCGGCACTGGTTGCTGTCCAGTGAAGCCGACTCTCCACTGTAGATGTATGGTTTACAAATCGGCCTAATGCTCGTTTCGCGATTCGCTAATGCCCATTTCATGGTGAAGAGTGATAGACTGGTTAGGGGAAGTAAGATCACATTATCCTAGCTGTCACAGAAATGGGCCATCATGCAAGTTCATAAAAGCATGCCGCGTGTGAAAGAAGCCAGCTGCGCATGCCTACCGACGAGGAAAAGATTCAGATTTTACAGGTTCGTGGAGTTCTGGGAGTTTTCTGATGTACTGAAGCGATCACCAATGGATGCACTAGAAGCTGCATGACGGGAAAAGCATATCAAGTATGGAACATGAGATGAGGGCCACCAACCAACTATCAGGCAAGAGAAGCGGTATCCTGATGTGTATTGAGGGAAATGCAAAGATACCATATATGATGGCAGATGTATTGCTAAAAGTGCAGTCTTCTCAGTAGCCAGCTAAGGCAAATGCAGAGCATGGGATTTCGAGAAGAGGATGCAGCGTTGCAGACCTTGATACACCATTCATTCCGAGCGTGTTCGACGAAGCATTCAAAGTGCCTCCCCAAAGCGACGCATTGGAATACAACAAAACGCCTTCAGTCATTGTCTTTAAGCTTTCCTTCCGCAATCGGCCAGAAGTGAAAAAAACGTGCAAACGAACTCTCTGTATTTTGGAAAGAGCCATCCTGATCCTCAGTATTTCGCGATTTCCAGCTCGTATGGCTCTACCTCGTTTGACGCCCACTTAAGGCTTGATGTAACGGATCGATGAAACACTCCCCTTCTGCAGTTCATTCAGGCTGGAGAAATGCAGCAAGTCTCCTGACTGGCCAAGGCACAATGATCATGCCAAGATGCTCCTTAAGTTGGCGAAGCCCACAACATCCCTCCAAATTAGTCTGCCAATCTGAAGAGATGAAAATAATGAAAGCATAAAATCGCGCCTGTGTTTATATAAGAACAAAATGCTCTTCACAACGCATCTCGTGTTTGGATGTTGAAAGCTTCTCACATTTGTTGGCGATGGTGTCGTTCAGCGATATACACCTAAAGTGTTGACTTAATTCGTATCACAAAGTGCAATTTTGCGCTCAGCATTCCTCGGTCTCATCACCTGGGTGCGTGGCATTGGAGGCTAAATTCGAATTTCTTCGAGATTGATCTTTTGGAGCCGGTGGGATAATCATAGTCTTTCCTGCCGATGCGTGTATTCTGCAAAAACGCTGATGCATCAAGAGTAAAAAATGATTCTTCGCCGCGCTTGCATCCTGCACGAGTCTTCGCCGCAGTGCGGGCATGGTACTGTGAGCTGGAAAGTCTAGGAACCGCATGTCGAGCAAACGCAAAGCTGTCGGTTTGACATTTTGTGACAATATGACTAGCTCGTGCACAACTAAAGATATAAATGCATGCGAAGCTGGCACTTGTTGCTGTCCAGTAAAGCCGACTCTCCACTGTAGATGTATGGTTTACAAATCGGCGTAATGCTCGTTTTGAGATTCGCTAATGCCCATTTCATGGTGGAGATTGATAGACCGATTAGGATAAGTATGACCACATTATTCTATCTGTCAAACTGATACAACCACAGAAATGGGCCATAATGCAAGTCCATAAAGGCATGCCGCGTGTGAAAGAAGCCGGGTGCGCACGGCCACCAACGAGTAAAGTATTCAGATTTTACAGGGTCGTAGAGTTCTGGGAGTTTACTGATGTGCTGAAGCGATCATCAACGGATGCGCTAGAAGCTTTATCGCGAGAAAAGCTTATCGCGTATGGAACATGAGATATGATCCACGAATCAGCGGTGGGACAAGAGAAGCGGTACCCTCATGTGCCTCAAGAGGAATGCAAAGTCACCGTTCAATGGCAGACGTATTGCTCAAGCTGCAGCCTTCTCAGTAGCCAGCTAAGGCAAATGCAGAGCATGGGATTTCGAGAAGATGTAGCGTTTTAGACCTTGATACACCATTCATCTCGAGCTTGTTCGACAAAACACTCAAAATACCTGCCAAAGCGACGCTTTGGAATACAACAAAGTGCCTCTAGTCATTGGCTTGAAGGTGCACTCTCACAAAAGCTCACAAGGAGAAAGGCGTGCAAACGTACGCTCTGCATTTTGGAAAGGGTCCTCCATCCTAAGTATTTCGCGATTTCCAGCGCCTATGGCTATACCTCGTTTAACGCCCACTTGAGGCTTGATGCAACAGACTGATGGAACACTCCCCTTCTGCAGATCATTCAAGCAGGAGAAATGCAGCAAGTCTTCTGACTGGCCAAGGCACAATGATCATGCCAAGATGCTTCTTAAGTTGGCGAAGCCCACAACATTCCTCCAAATTAGTGTGCCAATCTGAAGAGACGGAAATAATGAAAGCATATAATCGCGCCTGTGTTCATATTAGAACAAAGTGCTCGTCACAACGCATCTCGTGTTTGGATGTTGAAAGCTTCTCACATTTGTTGGCGATGGTGTCGTTAAGTGGTATACACCTAAAGTGCTGACTAGT
>NW_013655368.1:12876-16539 GCF_000499385.1 Eimeria necatrix | reverse complement strand
ATACACCTAAAGTGCTGACTTCATTCGTAGCACAAAGTGCAATTTTGCGCTCAGCATTCCTCGGTCTCATCACCTGGGTGCGTGGCATTGGAGGCTAAATTCGCATTTCTTCGAGATTGAATTTTTTGGAGGCGATCGGACAATTAAAGCCTGTCCTGGCGATACTTGTAGCCTAGAGGAGCGGTACCGTATCGAGAGCAAAAACTATACGCCGCAGCGCTGGCGTGGTGCACAAGTCTTCGCCGCAGTGCGGGAATGGTACTGCGAGCTGGAAAGCCTAGGAACCGCATGTCGAGCAAAGGCGAAGCTGTGGTTTTGATATTTTGTGACAATATGACTAGCTCGGGCACAAATGAAGATATAAATGCATGCGACGCCGGCACTGGTTGCTGTCCAGTGAAGCCGACTGTCCACTGCAAATGTATAGTTTACAAATCGGCATAATGTTCGTTTCGGGATTCGCTAATGCCCATTTCATGGTGAAGACTGATAGACGAATTAGGGGAAGTAGGATCAATTTATTCTATCTGCTAGACTGAGACAACCACAGAAATGGGCCATAATGCAAGTCCATAAAAGCATGCCGCGTGTGAAAGAAGCCAAATGTGCATGTTTGTGGACGAGTAAAAGATTGAGATTTTACAGGTTCGTAGAGTTCTGGGAGTTTTCTGATGTACTGAGGCGATCATCAGTTGATTCGCTGGACGCCGTAGGACGGGAAAAGCATATCAAGTATGGCACACGAGATAGGAGCCACGACGCAACTATCACACAAGAGAAGCGGTACCCTCATGTGTCCTGAGGGGAGTGCGAAGTCACCGTATTCAATGGCAGACGTATTGCTACGCCTGCAGCCTTCTTAGTAGCCAGCTAAGGCAAATGCAGGACATGGGACTTCGAGAAGAAAATGCAGCTGTTTAGGCCTTGATACATCATTCACTCCGAGCTTGTCCGACGAAACATTCAAAATGCCTGCCCAAAGCGACGCTTTGGAATACAACAAAACGCTTCTTAAATCGTTGTTTTGAAGGTATCCTCACGCAAACGCTGACTAGGGGAAAGGCGTGCAAACGTACCTCCTGCATTTTGGAAACGGTCATCCATCCTGAGGGTTGCGCGATTTTCAGCGCGTATGGCTCTACCTCAATTAATGCCCAATTAAGGCTTGATGCAACTAGGTGATGCAAAAAAGTGCTTCTGGGGTTCAATCAGGCTGGAGAAATGCAGCAAGTCTTCTGACTGGCCAAGGCACAATGATCATGCCAAGATGCTTCTTAAGTTGGCGAAGCCCACAACATCCCTCCAAACTAGTCTGCCAATCTGAAGAGATGTAAATTACAAAAGCATATAATCGCGCCTGTGTTTGTAATAGAACAAAATGCTCGTCACAACGCATCTCGTGTTTGGATGTTGAAAGCTTCTCACATTTGTTGGCGATGGTGTCGTTAAGTGGTATACACCTAAAGTGCTGACTTCATTCGTAGCGCAAAGTGCAATTTTGCGCTCAGCATTCCTCGGTCTCATCACCTGGGTGCGTGGCATTGGAGGCTAAATTCGCATTTCTTCGAGATTGAATTTTTTGGAGGCGATCGGACAATTAAAGCCTGTCCTGGCGATACTTGTAGCCTAGAGGAGCGGTAATGTATCGAGAGCAAAAACTATTCGCCGCAGCGCTGGCGTGATGCACAAGTCTTCGCCGCAGTGCGGGCATGGTACCGCGAGCTAGAAAGCGTAGGAACCGCATGTCGAGCAAAGGCGAAGCTGTGGTTTTGATATTTTGTGACAATATGACTAGCTCGGGCACAACTAAAGATATAAATACATGCGAAGCCGGCACTTGTTGCTGTCCAGTGAAGCCGAATCTCCACTGCAAATATATGGTTTACAAATCGGCATAATGTTCGTTTCGAGATTCGCTAATGCCCATTTCATGGTAAATATTGGTAGACCGATTGGGATAAGTATGACCACATTATTCTAGCTGTCAAACTGATACAACCACAGAAAGGGGCCATAATGCAAGTCCATAAAAGCATGCCGCGTGTGAAAAAAGCCAGATGCGCATGCCTGCCGACAAGGAGAAGATTCGGATTTTACAGGTTCGTAGAGTTCTGGGAATTTTTCTGATGTACTGAAGCGATCACCAATGGATGCGCTAGAAACTGTATGACGGAAAAACCTTACCAAGTATGGAACATGAGGTGAGAGGCACGAATCAGCTTTCAGCCATGAGAAGCGGTACCCTGATGTGTCCCGAGAGGAATGCGAAGTCACCTTATTCAATGGCAGACGTATTGCTAAGTTTGGAGGCTTCTCAGTATTAAGCTCAGGCAAATGCAGAGCATGGGATTTCGAGAAGAAGATGCAACGTTTTAGATCATGTGAGACCATTCATTCCGAGCTTGTTTGACGAAACACTCAAAATGCCTGCCCAACGCGACGCTTTTAAATACAAGGCAAAGCCTTTCGTCATTGTCTTGAAAGTATCCTCACGCAAACGCTCACACGTTGACAGGCGTGCAAACGTACCTCCTGCATTTTGGAAAGGGTCCTCCATCCTGAGTATTTCGCGATTTCCAGCGCGTATGGCTATACCTTCTGACGCCCACTTGAGGCTTGATGCAAAACAGTGATGGAACACTGTTCTTCTGGGATTCATTCAGGCTGGAGACATGCAGCAAGCCTTCCGACTGGCCAAAGCACAATGATCATGCCAAGATGCTCCTTGAGTTGGCGAAGCCCACAACATGCCTCCAAACTAGTCTGCCAATCTGAGAAGCCGAAAATTATGAAAGCAAATAATCGCGCCTATGGTTGTATTAGAACAAAATGCTCGTCGCAACGCATCTCGTGTTTGGATGTTGAAAGCCTCTCACATTTGTTGGCGGTGGTGTCGTACAGTGATCTACGCCTGGCAAAAGCATACCAAGTATGGAACATGAGAAAGGAGCGAAGATTCTATTGTCAGATAACAGACACCGTGCCGCGATGTGCCGCGAGAGGAATGCGAAGTCACCATATTCAATGGCAGACGTATTGCTGAGTTTGGAGGCTTCTCAGTAGTGAGCTAGGGCAAATGCAGAGCATGGAATTTCGAGAAGAAAATGTAGCATTTTAGACCTTGATACACCATTCATCTCGAGCCTGTTCGACGAAACACTCAAAATGCCTGCCCAAAGCGACGCTTTGGAATACAAGGAAAAGCCTTTCGTCATTGTCTTGTAGGTATCCTCACGCAAACGCTCACAAGGAGAAAGGCGTGCAAACGTACGCTCTGCATTTTGGGGAGGGACCTCCATCCTGATCCTGAGTATTTCGCGATTTTCAGCGAAAACGGCTCTACTTCTTTAAATCCTCCCATAAGGAGTGATGCAACAGAGTGATGGAACACTCCCCTTCTGCAGTTCATTCAGGCAGAAAAAATGCAGCAAGTCTCCTGACTGGCCAGGGCACAATGATCACGCCAAGATGCTTCTTAAGTTGGCGAAGCCCACAACATCCCTCCAAATTAGTCTGCCAATCTGAAGAGATGGAAATAAAGAAAGCATACAATCGCGCCTGTGTTTGTATTAGAACAAAATGCTCGTCACAACGCATCTCGTGTTTGGATGTTGAAAGCTTCTCACATTTGTTGGCGATGGTGTCGTTAAGTGGTATACACCA
>NW_013655368.1:2405-12776 GCF_000499385.1 Eimeria necatrix | reverse complement strand
GTGCTGACTTCATTCGTAGCGCAAAGTGCAATTTTGCGCTCAGCATTCCTCGGTCTCATCACCTGGGTGCGTGGCATTGTAGGCTAAATTCGAATTTCTTCGAGGTAGATCTTTTGGAGCCGCTAGGATATTCAACTTCTTTCCTGGCGAAACCTGTAGCCTAGAGGAGCGGTAATGTATCGAGAGCAAAAATTATTCGCCGCAGCGCTGGTGTGACGCACAAGTCTTCGCCGCAGTGCGGGCATGGTACTGTGAGCTGGAAAGTCTAGGAACCGCATGTCGAGCAAACGCAAAGCTGTGGTTTTGACATTTTGTGACAGTATGACTAGCTTGGGCACAAATGAAGATATAAATGCATGCGACGCCGGCACGGGTTGCTGTCCAGTGAAGCCGACTCTCCACTGTAGATGTATGGTTTACAAATCGGCATAATGTTCGTTTCGGGATTCGCTAATGCCCATTTCATGGTGAAGACTGATAGACTGGTTAATTATTCTGTCTGTCAAACTGATACAACCACACAAAGGGGCCATAATGCAAGTCCATAAAAGCATGCCGCGTGTGAAAGAAGCCGGATGCGCATGCCTGGCGACGAGTAAAGGACTCTCATTTTACAGGTTCGTAGAGTTCTGGGAGTTTTCTGATGTACTGAAGCGATCATCAACGGATGCGCTAGAAGCTTTATCGCGAGAAAAGCTTATCGCTTATGGAACATGAGATATGATCCACGAATCAGCGGTCAGACAGGAGAAGCGGTACCCTCATGTGCGTAAAGAGGAATGCGAAGTCACCGTTCAGTGGCAGATTTATTGCTCAAGCTGCAGCCTTCTCAGTAACCAGCTAAGGCAAAAGCAGAACATGGAGTTTCGAGAAGATGTAGCGTTTCCGACCTTCATACACCATTCATCTCGAGCTTGTTCGATGAAACACTCAAAATGCCTGCCTAAAGCGACGCTTTGAGATACAACAAAGCTCCTCTAGTCATTGCCTTGAAGGTAGGCTCTCACAAACGCTCACAAAGAGAAAGGCGTGCAAACGTACCTCCTGTATTTTGAAAAGGGTTCTCCATCCTAAGTATTTCGAGATTTTCAGCGCATAAAGCTATACCTGTATTGATGCCCATTTAAGGCTTGATGCAACAGAGTGATGGAACACTCCCCTTCTGCAGTTCATTCAGGCAGGAGAAATGCAGCACGTCTTCTGACTCGCCGAGGCACAGTGATCATGCCAAGATGCTCCTTAAGTTGGCGAAGCCCACAACATCCCTCCAAACTAGTCTGCCAACCTGGAAAAATGAAAATATTCAATGCATATAATTGCGCCTGTGTTTGTAATAGAACAAAATGCTCGTCACAACGCATCTCGTGTTTGGATGTTGAAAGCTTCTCACATTTGTTGGCGATGGTGTCGTTCAGTGATATATACCTAAAGTGCTGCTTCATTCGTAGCACAAAGTGCAATTTTGCGCTCAGCATTCCTCGGTCTCATCACCTGGGTGCGTGGCATTGGAGTCTAAATTCGAATTTCCTCGAGATTGATCTTTTGGAACCGATGGGATAATCAACCTCTTTTCTGGCGATGCTTGTAGCCTACTGTAGCCTACAGGAGCCGTCAGGTATCGAGAGCAAAAACTATTCGCCGCAGCGCTGGCGTGATCCACAAGTCTTTGCCGCAGTGCGGGCATGGTACTGTGAGCTAGAAAGCCTAGGAACCGCATGTCGAGCAAACGCAAAGCTGTGGTTTTGACATTTTGTGACAAAATAACTAGCTCGGGCACAAATAAAGATATAAATGCATGGCACTGGTTGCTGTTCAGTGAAGCCGGATCTCCACTGTAGATGTATGGTTTACAAATCGTCATGATGTTCGTTTCGGGATTCGCTAATGCCAATTTCATGGTGAAGACTGATAGACTGGTGAGGATTAGTATGATCACATTATTCTAGCTGTTAAACTGATACAACTACAGAAATGGGCCATCATGCAAGCCCATAAAAGCATGCCGCGTGTGAAAGAAGCCAGATGCGCATACCTCCTGTATTTTGGAAAGGGTCCTCAATTCTTATCCTTAATATTTCGCGATTTTCAGCGCACGTTGCTGTACGTCTTCTAATCCTCACATAAGAAGTGATGCAACAGAGTGATGGAACACTCCCCTTCTGCAGTTCATTCAGGCAGAAAAAATGCAGCAAGTCTCCTGACTGGCCAGGGCACAATGATCACGCCAAGATGCTTCTTAAGTTGGCGAAGCCCACAACATTCCTCCAAATTAGTGTGCCAATCTGAAGAGATGGAAATAAAGAAAGCATACAATCGCGCCTGTGTTTGTATTAGAACAAAATGCTCGTCACAACGCATCTCGTGTTTGGACGTTGAAAGCTTCTCACATTTGTTGGCGATGGTGTCGTTCAGCGATATACACCTAAAGTGCTGACTTCATTCGTAGCGCGAAGTGCAATTTTGCGCTCATTATTCCTCGGTCTCATCACCTGGGTGCGCGGCATTGGAGGCTAGATTCGAATTTCTTCGAGATTGATTTTTTGGAGGCGATGGGACAATCAAAGCCTGTCCTGGCAATGCTTGTAGTCCAGAGAAGCGGTAACGTATGGAGAGCAAAAATTATTCGCCGCAGCGCTCGCGTGATGCACAAGTCTTCCCCGCAGTGCGGGCATGGTACTGTGAGCTGGAAAGTCTAGGAACCGCATATCGACCAAACGCAAAGCTGTGGTTTTGACATTTTGTGAAAATATGACTAGCTCGGCCACAAATAAAGAAATAAATGCATGCGAAGCCGGCACTGGTTGCTGTCCAGTGAAGCCGGCTCTCCACTGCAAATGTATGGTTCACAAATCAGCATAATGTTCGTTTCGGGATTCGCCAATGCCTATTTCATGGTGAAGACTGATAGACTGGTTAGGGGAAGTAAGATCACATTATCCTAGCTGTCAAACTGATACAACCACAGAAATGGGCCATCGTGGAAATCCATAAAAGCATGCCGCGTGTGAAAGAAGCCAGATGTGCATGCGTGCCGACAAGGAAAAGATTCAGATTTTACAGGTTCGTAGAGGTCTGGGAGTTTTCTGATGTACTGAAGCGATCACCAATGGATACGCTAGAAGCTGCATGATGGGAAAAGCATATCAAGTATGGAACATGAGATAAGAGCCACTAACCAACCATAAGACACTAGAAGCGGTACCCTGATGTGTCCCGAGAGGAATGCGAAGCCACCATATTCAATGGCAGACTTACTGCTACGATTCCAGCATTTCCAGTAGTCAGCTAAGGCAAATGCAGAGCATCGAATTTCGAGAAGACGATGAAGCGTTTTAGACCTTGATACACCATTCATCTCGAGCCTGTTCAACGAAACACTTAATGTGCCTGCCCAAAGCGACGCTTTGGAATACAAGGAAAAGCCTTTCGTCATTGTCTTGTAGGTATCCTCACGCAAACGCTCACAAGGAGAAAGGCGTGCAAACGTACCCTCTGTATTTTGGAAAGGGCCCTCCATCCTGATTTTGAATATTTCGCGATTTTCAGCGCAAATGGCTCTACTTCTTTTACTTCTTTCATAAGAAGTGATGCAGCAGAGTGATGAAACAATCCCCTTCTGCAGTTCATTCAGGCAGAAAAAATGCAACAATTCTCCTGACTGGCCAAAGCACAATGATCATGCCAAGATGCTTCTTAAGTTGGCGAAGCCCACAACATCCCTCCAAATTAGTGTGCTAATCTGAAGAAATGGAAATAATGAAAGCATAAAATCGCGCCTGTGTTTGTATTAGAACAAAATGCTCGTCACAACGCATCTCGTGTTTGGATGTTGAAAGCTTCTCACATTTGTTGGCGATGGTGTCGTTCAGTGATATACACCTAAAGTGCTGACTTCATTCGCAGCACAAAGTGCAATTTTGCGCTCAGCATTCCTCGGTCTCATCACCTGGGTGCGTGGCATTGGAGGCTAAATTCGAATTTCTTCGAGATTGATTTTTTGGAGCCGCTAGGATATTCAACTTCTTTCCTGGCGAAACCTGTAGCCTAGAGGAGCGGTAATGTATCGAGAGCAAAAATTATTCGCCGCAGCGCTGGCGTGATGCACAACGCAGTGCGGGCATGGTACTGTGAGCTGGAAAGCCTAGGAACCGCATGTCGAGCAAACGCAAAGCTGTGGTTTTGACATTTTGTGACAGTATGACTAGCTCGGGCACAAATAAAGATATAAATGCATGCGACGCCGGCACTGGTTGCTGTCCAGTGAAGCCGACTCTCCACTGCAAATATACGGTTTACAAATCGGCATAATGTTCGTTTCGAGATTCGCTAATGCCCATTTCATGGTGAAGACTGATAGACTGGTTAATTATTCTGTCTGTCAAACTGATACAACCACACAAAGGGGCCATCATGCAAGTCCATAAAAGCATGCCGCGTGTGAAAGAAGCCAGATGCGCATGCCTGCCGACAAGGAAAAGATTCAGATTTTACAGGTTCGTAGAGTTCTGGGAGTTTTCTGATGCACTGAAGCGATCACCAATGGATGCGCTAGAAGCTGTATGACAGGAAAAGCATATCAAGTATGGAACATGAGATGAGAGGCACGAATCAGCTTTCAGCCATGAGAAGCGGTACCCTGATGTGTCCCGAGAGGAATGCGAAGTCACCGTATTCAACAAAAGACTTACTACTGTTGCAGCCTTCTCAGTAGTCAGCTAAGGCAAATGCAGAGCATGGGATTTCGAGAAGATGCAGCTGTGTAGACATTGATACACCATTCATTCCGAGCTTGTTCGAAGAAACACTCAAAATGCCTGCCCAAAGCGACGCTTTGGAATACAAGGAAAAGCCTTTCGTCATTGTCTTGAAGGTATTCTCACGCAAACGCTCACAAGGAGAAAGGCGTGCAAACGTACCCTCTGTATTTTGGAAAGGGTCCTCTATCCTGAGTGTTTCACGATTTTCAGCGCATATGGCTATACCTCTACTGATGCCCACTTAAGGCGTGATGCAACGGAGTGATGGAACATTGTTCTTCTGGGGTTCATTCAGGCTGGAGAAATGCAGCAAGTCTTCTGACTGGCCAAGGCACAATGATCATGCCAAGATGCTCCTTAAGTTGGCGAAGCCCACGACATTCCTCCAAGTTAGTGTGCCAATCTGAAGAGATGAAAATAGCGGCACCATTTTGACATACTGCAAACATAGGGTGTTTGTAGTAAGCCGAAATGCTTGTCACAACTTCTTCCGTGTTGGCATATCTAAAGCGTCTCCCAGGCATCTCTAAGGCTTCGCATACGCGCTGTTTTGGTTGCCATTTAGTTATAAGCACCTTAGTGATGAGTTGATTCATAGTGCGACGTGGTTCGTTTCGTTTAGGAGTGTTTGGCCTCACGCTCTGGTGGTGTATTATTGAATGTTAAACCCCAACAACATGGGAATACGACAAACCAAATGCCGTTGTGTTGTCTTGCTACTCGCTGTGCTACAATGATATAAATGAGGCGACATGAAGCAAAGTGGGTTCGCCACAGTGCTGCAAATTTCTTGAGTTGGGAGCTGCTGAATACTAGTGTCAGAGCGATATCAAAGTCGAGGTGCTAATCTGTGCCGCGTTAGGATGTGGAGAAGTGCTCAATTAAGTGCAATTGCCGTGCCAACGCGTGGACAAATTCCTTCGGCACCGAAAGGATCATTCTGTGGTGAGAGACACACATCCTAATGAATGCCTCAAGATATCTCATCAAATGCTCGGGCCATGAGGGCAAATATCTCCGATATCCAACGAACACGTCAGCATTCGCATATTGGCTGTTTTTGATGCCATTTAGTGATAGGCACCTTTGGTAGTGACTCTATTCATAGCGCGACATGGTTCATTTCGCTTAGCAGTGTTTGGCCTTACACTCTGGTGGTGTATTATTGAATGTTAAACCCCAACAACATGGGAATAAGACAAACCAAATGGCGTTGTGTTGTCTTTCTACTCGCTATGCTACAATAACACGGATGAGGCGACATGAAGCAAAATGGGTTCGCCGCAGTGCTGCAAAATTTCTTGGAGTTGGGAGGTGTTGAATACTAGTGTCAGAGCGAAATCGAAGCCATGATGCTAATCTGTGCCGCGTTAGGATGTGGAGAAGTGCTCAATTAAGTGCAATTGCCGTGCCAACGCGTAGGCAAATTCCTTCGATAACGAAAGAATCATTGTATGTTGAGAGACACACTAACTAATGAATGTCTCACGATATCTCACACTTGGGCCATGAGGACAAATATCTGTGATTTCCAACGAACACGTCAGCATGACGTGCAGCCATGCGAGCAGCGATAAACACGTAACGTCTTGTGAAAATAACACTGCACCTTCTCTATTGCTAGTGCACATTGACAGTTGGGGCATACAAAAGAGCATATTCAATAAGAAGGCAAGCGGATATCAGTCATTTGCACGCAAGAGAGCTGCCATTTTGGTGCACCTCGAGACAAACTCAAGATAAGCGGGATCAGTTCCACCAGTTTTGTGTAACTCACAGCCTGTTTTTATCAAACAGACTCGCCCCGGAATTATCGTCTACAGATTAAAGTGTTGTCTGCACGCTCTCTCATGAGAGTTGTAACACTGGGACAACCTAATGGGCTTGTTGCAATGCTTTTGATCAGCGATAAACTTGGACGGATTATCACAAGGGCGACTGACGAAGAGGGAAGGTATACGGACATCCTGGGAATCGAATATGGCTTTTGAACGCAGGCCTACTGAAGGCAGATCCGTTCCAGTGCTTATATTCAGAGTTTATCTGAAACTGCCGCAATTCACGAGCAATAACAAAGCATAACTAAGCGTATGCTGCCATTGAAAGAAGATGCCGAAATCCACGAATTGAAGAGCGCGCGACGTTCAAGTTAGCAGGAAACAGGAAGCACCAGATAAAGGACAGCGTTTTTCTCTTCGATCGATACATCCAATGTTTACTACAATCAGAATTTATCACCCTCCAGAAATTACTCCGTAAACGAAAATTCAATCTATGTGGCAGTCCTGCGATAGGAAGTAAGACAGTTCTTGAATGCGTTTCACACTTTACCATCCCATGCCCACTCCCTGTTTTTTTTTTCAAATCACAATTCGCGTAATCTGTTTTGCTAAACTTTAGGATGTTGTGTCCACCCCAAAGTGTTGAGCTTTACAATTCTTGATGCGGATACTTGGTGGCACACAGAAGAGGAGATCTCCAGAACTGCCTGTTTCAACGTCGCAGTTGCACATGGGTGCGTAAAGCCGAAAACAAGAAGCTGAAGAGTTTCCTTTTCCTCACTGTATCTTGGCGTGCCACAATTTCGTATGGCAAGCAAAAGCATTATCCGAATCCCCAGTCTCCAGTACGTAAGTAGCGAAGCAGCCTAAGGTGCTAGCAAAACCCGTATTGACAAGCAGAACGCTTTTAAATCAGCAATTATCGCTCAAATCCGACTTGCTGGGCTCACATACTAAAGGGACTTATGGGCAAGTAACAGTAATTTATTTTTTGAGCATTTACATATCATCACAAATCAACCTGCCAAACCTTGCAATACACGTTAGCTCGAATCTTATTTACAAGCAAGCAGACAACAGCGCTTGCGTGTAAGGTGTTGTGCTCTCGGCAAACATTTTAGTCATGTAAGGCTTCCTGCGTTCTTGAGGGGATGAAATTTGCCTGTTTCGAGCAAAATTTTAAGTCATGAACTCAATACACAAAAGGCGAAGCTAAGCTACATAATTCTAAATAATAGCAGATCGATTTCCGCCAGCAGTTTTGCGCAGTTGGGATATCGCAGATTAAAAATAAAATCGACGAGCCACTTACGCAAGTGACCTTGTAATCCCAAATTTCGCACTGCCGTGTAATCCCCAATGTCGCGCCTTGCGCAGTAAGCGGTCGTACTTCCTGATAACGTAAATACGCACAGCCTGAAGTGTCTGAAAAAGGACAGTACGAAATGTGAGCTATGCACCAAGAAGTTGTGACTTCAAACACGGTGCCACGTTTTGCAAGCTCTAGTGCAAATAAGCTGCACAATGCTCACAGTCTAAGCAGCCAAACGAGAGATATTGCAGCTGCCAAAATTAGTTAGTGCGCCTGAACGCAAACTTCGATGCTGTTGCGAATCGTTGTCTTGAGAGACGCTCTCGGTTTACCTTGCATCTTTGCAGTGCTGTTTTGCGTAGCATGTCCACAGCTGTGACATGTCTTACGATCTGGTTGAGCAATTAGCGATTTTCGATTTTGTAACTTGCTGAACGCAATATTAGCTCACCAGTTTTAAGTCACCAGCAATGAAGGACATTGACATAGGAACTCCGGCCGGAACTCCGGACGCAGAACTGCCTAGAAGGATTTCTGTGCAGTCCATTTTAGCGCCATAAACAGTAAAATGTATCCTGCCAGGATGATGAGCAACCTCTGGCTGACGGATGACGCTTTTCGAATGGTAAACGCATTAGGCTAGCCGCAATACAGTCCAAACTTCATGCTCAAAATCTTCTGCTCACATGCTGGCTCGTACAGGGTGACGTTATTGTGTCTCTATTAGGATCCGTTTCAAACGCCGACTTTCTTCCCATGCCTACATCACTTGCAAGTTCAGCAACAATCTAAGCAAAGACGGTATAGCCCTTGGCATTCAGATAGACAACACAGCATTCGCCTATTTTCCGCGAGGCGCACTCGCTGCAATATCGGGGGACAGCCATCCTCGAATATGTACCTCCACATTGAAGAACATTTCGCCACTAAGGTAAGCATTGTGGGCCACAACGCTTCAGTAAGCCTCTTATGTGCTCATTGTACAATACTCGGAGGCAAGCTGGCTCCAAACGTACTCCCTGTGCCTCCAGTGACCTTTGTCCTAAGCCTTGTTTGGTGCATTTAAAGGAAAATTCGTAAGTGGCGTCTCTTGTTTGCCGAGGCCGCAGCTTGTACGCTACGACATTTTTCCCGTTTATAGACAGTCATAGTGACAACGTCAGGCTTTGCAAGAAGCCGATGATTTTCCACAGCTACTAGCGGAGCTTCAGGCACTTGCAGTTGGTTGCAACGTGACCTTCATGGAATGCCAAGAAGTGATACTACTCAACACTGTTATCGCTCCCAGATTGTGTACTGTCGAACACAAACACTTTGTGAATTTGTTGTCATCATGACTGAGCTATACTTCAGTGGGCTACAAGCGAGCAGCCTGTACGGAGGACAACGCGGCAGTAATAACAATATTTTACGCAGCTTACCAACTAGTGTTTGGCTGATGATGGATTGTGTTCAAGGTACACAAGGGCAAAAAAGTGAATAATGCGTTATCTTGCTGGGAAAGCTTTATTGCTCCATAAAGGCGACTGATTGTATGTGACCATTCTCGTCTAGTTTGCATGATGTGAAAAACACAGCGGTTTCTTTCTATTCTGGCTGGCGTTGCCAGCCTTATACCTTAATGCAGCTTGCATTAAAGTAAAAGGCTGACAACGCAGGTCAAGCCGCGATGTGTTAAGCACATTGTGAGATGACACAGTGTTACATATTTACTGCTCACCACGAACAACAAACAAATTTGGCAACATCTTTTTAAGCTGCAGTAAATGCTGGAAAATGAACGTGTCCCTGGCATAAGGAGAAGGTTCGGCCGTGGATCGCCAGCTTGAAGGCGGCAAAGCCAGCGCCTGTCTGAGCTGCTACATGGGCAGAATTTTAAACTCGAAGCTGACAGTAGCTGATTTCTGGCTGCGAAGTAGGCTCTAATGCAGAGTCTACTTCTTGAAACCTTGAACATTTCACAGCTTAGATTATTCCTGAGAAGAGATGTGGCCGCTACAGCATAATATGGCGCACGAGCCATAATATTACAGGCAAACGCCCTGACCGTCCATAAACAATGCTCCAAACGCCTGCGTATGCCTTCAAAAGAAATGATATAGCCAAATAGCTCCTGGTGTACGGCAACGTTTAAGAAGCATCGCATCAATGTGCATTTGGCATATGAACAAGAGCGTGCTACATACGTCCTAGAAGGTCGACAGCCAAGCATGGCCGAAGTTCACAGAAAATATGAATCTTCTGTGACTAAGATTAGGCATTGCTTAAACAAACGCCTTTTCGCATTGTCGAAATTCTACAGCTTCCAGGCAAAACAATGAAGCCTTTATCTGGCACTTCGTCAGCAAAGTGAACTTTAATTATTCAACAGCAATCCACTGAATGCTTCCGAACGTTGGTAGCGAAAGTCTTGCAGCGTGTCCCTTAGACTAACCAAGAACTCGAGAACAAAAAAGACGTCTTACCTTCTGCATCAACCCGATATAAGGAGTGTTACAATTGCATAATCTAGACGAGCGTG
>NW_013655368.1:0-2305 GCF_000499385.1 Eimeria necatrix | reverse complement strand
AGTCTAACAGCGTGTCCCTTAGACTAACCAAGAACTCGATAACAAAAAAGACGTCTTACAGTCTGCATCAACCAGATATAAGGAGTGTTGCAATTGCATAATCTAAACGAGCGACCAGACTTCACTATCGCAAGTCGGTGCTACCCTCTGACGAACTTGCTGCATATCGAAAATGCAATTCGCTCAAGAAAAACACCAGCTTCTAAGTTATCTGTTGTGCACCTTACCCGCTTTACATCGTCTACCTAGCATCCACAGTATATACCATACGCAAACACTAGTGATCCGGAGTGAGCGGAAATGAGGCAAAATCATACTGTGCAGCTGCATATCGAGAAAAATAGCAGATCAACAGCTGCTTGAATGACCTACATGCAATCAACCAATTGGTGAAATGACACGTATTGGCAACTCCGAAACCGCTTGAAGACTTGCAAAAACGCTGCAATGTGAAACTATAATACGTCACTTCTCAGAGCATACAAACTGTTGCATAATACCAGGCTCTTGTCTTCAATCTTGTATCCACATCCTGTGAGTCAAGCACCGCTCCAACAAGTTGCTGCTGTTCTGCTCAGCAGACCGCTTGACGAGAAGATATTCGAATGAGCTGTGCCATTAGTCAGTGCAAGAATCCAAGCCTCTGAGCTATTGTTTAAAATGGAGCGGGCTGCTGGGCAAGCTGGGTAGCAAGTGTGCGATCTTAGTGCAATAAATGTTGGAGCCTGTGTAAGCCAATATCAGCAGCTGGCATGGGAAGCGCTTTTGACTAACTTGGATTCAGTGCATCACGTAAAAATTTCAATGCAAACCATTAGCAGTCCACGGAATACGGAATACGTCGTCAGTGTTCAGTGCACTAACTTAATATCTAGGACCAGCTCGCCTTACGACCTGTAGATTAAAAACAATATCCACAATACATGGCTAAAGCTTTTCCTTAAAATACTTTGCAGCCACAAATTGGTACCCCGCTCGCTTCTGCAGCAATCCTGGCACCCAATGACCCGTATGTGATAGGATGCAAGAATGAAAGGCGTATAAGTCGGAGTTTGTTGCACAACCTCTAACCCAGATAGTGCTAAACAGTCAGTCTCACGGATAAAAGGCCAATATCGTACGTTCAAAAATGGCAATAAGCTCTGTATATCTCAGATCATATACTAAAGCCGTGACTGTTGTTTGGTTACTTTGGCTTGAAGTGCAAGCTTGTTTCGTATCCAAAGTACTCTTCTTTCAGCGATCTAGTTAGTCAATGCAAGCTAGACGTCTCATGGAAACGTCTTTCTTCTCGTATCAAGCGGTACGTGGAATGCGATAGTACTGCGGGTTTGTGAGAATCTTCATTACTCAACAAATGATTCGAGGGCCACACCAGGCGGCAACTACGCGGCTGCGTACGAAATTGCTTCCTTTGCATGCTATGCAAAACTATGGCACTGCTTAGAATTTGTTCGTATCCCTGAATTGTGCTGAAATAAAGTCGTTCTGGAATTTGCCTGAGAAAGCGAAAAAATAGATACCATATTGTGAAGAAGCTGCATCCCTAAGGACAGGAGTACGTAGTTCATAAATACGTTCGCATTGTTGCAGCAACACATACTGCAGTTCTCTAAGTTTGAGTCCCGACTCAGAGTCTCGGGAGCTGCATTACAGACGCAGAATGTATGAATCAGGAGGCAGGATCAATTGAAAAGGGCAACTCCACTTCGGCCTACATCCCACCACGGCGCCTAATGTAGAGTGTGGCCTTTTGATGTTGACCGCCCTTCTACTCAGTCACGCAACGGCAGCAGCGAGCAAAACAACAGACCAACTCCAACGAAAACTTCTCCTTACAACCAATGGAGCCTCACAATGGCGCTACGCGCGTTTTCGCATCTGCATAATTCATGAAAAGCAGTAGATGGGGCTGCAGCAACCGCGAACGCCACCTACGTGAAGTCTTTGCACAAGTATCATTCATGATACTGGAATTCGAGCTAGCGCTCCTGCTTGCAGGGTTGTTGCACAATTTTTTTCCCGTAGTACGATCAAATAATTCAAATCAGTTTTGCCTTTGCACATTTGTGTTAGTAGCACACAAGAGACGCGCGTCGCGTCAAACGCATAGTGTGAGAATTACTTTTTCGGATTTATCAACATCCCAGGAACATTTAACGCATCGTGCTTTTGCGCTCAATGGAGCAGCAGGAATTTCACAGCACGTAACTCCCGAACCAAGTGCAGTGCCAGTATACAGACAATTCGTTACAAGTGTTTGCTATTTTGAAACGCCACTACTTTGCGCCACTGCTACGGGAGC
>NW_013655367.1:20747-33328 GCF_000499385.1 Eimeria necatrix | reverse complement strand
GTTTTTGTGGATTGTGGGCATGTATTTGTCTGCGTGTCATTTATGTTGAGATGAAATGAAAGACCTAAAGCCAGTTCTGCTTCTGCAGCTACTTGCTTTGATGAGAATAGGTCTCTTAAAATGGCTGAAGTGCTTGTTAAGGTCATTGGCCAAGGTGGATTGTCTGTTTTTCCGTGGTAGCAGCAGCATGCACTGTTGTGGTTTGTGTGTAGCCCTTGCATATTGGGGAATCTTTGAGGATGAGCAACTCGCTCATGGGAATCTCGCTGATTTCCGTGATGAGCAAACTGCGAACGCATCCCTTATCGCACTGACGACAAGGCATTCCCTGTGTATTCACTGCTTCTGACTGGCGCTTCCAATGACGACATAAAAATCCATGTCCTATGAATCTCTACTGGTTGATTACTTTCATTGCTGAAGCGGAGGTTCGCCGAGACATTAAAAAGTGCACGTATGAGTGTGTGCATCTGCGGAGAGAAAAAAGCAGCGTATCTGCGTGGCTTGACAGGGCAGGACACACTGCCCAACTTTACATAGCCGCGTTAAAACAACTGCTGAAAGCCATACAGGTGTGATGTTCATGAAGGGGCCCACAAAGTGTCCGTTGATGTTGGGCTGGACTTGTTTCACCTCACACGAATGTACGTCGAACCTGACATGCCTTCTGCCAAGTTGAGGGATGACACTCTTTTGTTCCTCTCTCTGAACTATTGTTGAGGAATTACTGTCGCAAAACCTGACTATCGTTGGCCTGCATCATTTGGCTTGCGTGCTTGTAGAACTGCTTTCATGATGATACAGTTGTTGTTCCTCTCTCTGAATTTTTGTTGAGGATTTACTGTCGCAACTCCTGAAAAAAAGCAGCCGCGTTATGTGTGTGGCTTACTGCGTGGAGGACTCCGTGCAGCCCATCATCGTATTTGGGCCAGCTAGCATTCCAGAAACACGGGCGAAACGCCATTTGCGACATGCAGGTTATTGTTACGTTGATATTTTTGTACGTTGACTCCAGCACAGTTCTGAGCAGTTGTAGTTGCTGTTACATATCAGCCACCTTTGCGCTAGTTACACATTTTGGACAGAAAGTTAGCTACTCAGAACTTCAGTTTTGATTTAGTGTTATGGGGAGGTACGCCTCAAATCTCCGGCGTGGCAGCAATGCTATTAGGATGATTTCTCAACGCTTGGCTTCCGAAGACGTGTCTTGTGGAAACCAGTAAAAACCAGTTATCCCTGTCTGACAGCTTTGCATGACACGTGGGTTGTTTTTTGTTGCTCCTTGGCAGTTTATCAGCGCGTCTTGGAGCCGTTGTCCTCCAGTTGCGTTAAACTAGCTGCACACACTGCAAACGCAGGCACGATACGCTACTCCCTGCGGCAAGCAGGATCTGATTGCAGCTTGTCGCCATTGTTGCTTCCGACGTAAAAGGTGCAAAAATGCCGCGTGACTGGTGACGTTCGACTGCGTGGTGAGATGGTAATGAATTCATCTGCACTTGAGTTGTTCGGGTTGTTTGCGTTGGCTTTCTCTGTGATGTATTACCTA
Organism: Eimeria necatrix; assembly: GCF_000499385.1. Classification (NCBI taxonomy): domain Eukaryota; phylum Apicomplexa; class Conoidasida; order Eucoccidiorida; family Eimeriidae; genus Eimeria; species Eimeria necatrix. The sequence continues at coordinate 31,779 of NW_013655367.1, read as the reverse complement.
CTAACCCACGGATTTCCACCGTGAAGAATACTTTCCAAATCACCATCTTTCGACTGATAGAGAGCATTAACGTACTCGCGTGTCAGACGCACTCTCATACGCGGAGTGCGTTATGCAGTTGACGTACTGCCATGCACCAGCCTAAACAGTTCTGCTGCATGGAATATAAATGACTGCGAGAGTGCTGTGGATCAAACTCCATCTCGCTATTCTCGGTTTGCTGGGAAGTGCGATCTAGGGAACGCATGATGGGGTGCAGCGAGATGGCACAAGCGAAATGGCTCTTGCTGTCAGCTGCACTTGGGTCGTGATGACTAATTTTTGACAAGCATATATCGGATCCTCAATGACGTCACTTGACACAACTGATGACTGCAGCTTCGCAGCGAGGTGGCGTGTTTTTGTGGATTGTGGGCATGTATTTGTCTGCGTGTCATTTATGTAGAGATGAAATGAAAGACCTGATGCCAGTTCTGCTTCTGCAGCTACTTGCTTTGATGAGAGTAGGCCGCATTCAGTGGCTCGCGTGTTTGTTCGTCCTTTGATACACGCTACCCACACCCAGGGAAGTCGTCAGTGCTGAAGGGTGTGGCGTCTATATAGCCTGGAAGACGTGACTGAAGGTGTGGCCTCTTAGCAAACGATGACTGATCGGGCAACCACTGCAGTAGCGAAACTCTCTTTTTGAGGCGTTGAGGTCCCGTACGTCACATCCTCCTGATTTTTGCCTTCACTGCATCATTCCCCAAATAATGTAGTCAGCGACCACCTGTTTTCAAAAACATGTGAAAAAGTATAGATGCTCCCAGGGCGCTTATCGCTTGCTTTTGCTTATCTGTTCACATACTTTCGCACTTTCTTGTCTCCACAGGAGTATATATTCATCCGTTGAAGTTTTGTAGCCGCAGGTGCAGGACGCAGCACTGCTTCGATCGCCAAACAACAATTCGAGTGGCAGCTACTCCCGCGGTGTGCCTGCCGTCTGATTGTTGTTATGGTCCTAGAACTGCAATTGCGTATAGTCTCTGTTTTTAGAACACGAGGCACTGGCCATGTGGACAAGGCGTCAGCATCCTTAAAGCGCCAATCACTTGTGTTCCGAGGCTTTTGCATATTCTTCGAGGTTGTTGAAGTTGCAGCATGCACTTTCAAATTTTGATCAGCCCAGCATCTCCAGCAGCCATCTTCCACAATAAGAGCTCTATGCTACGCGTTAGAAGGCATTTCGCTTCTCCGACGGCGACCCAAGAACTAACGAGCTCCAGAAGCCTACTTGAGAAAGTATCGTTTGCCAGTTGGTGAACCCGCCAATGCAGCGCAACAGCCTCTCCGTATACGTAGTAAAACAAAAATCGAAGGTCGTGTAGTTAAGCAACTTAGTTCACTATGGCAATACTAGCACATGTGACATGGGCTGTTTCTAGCCCAGTGTGATATTTCTCGCGAGTGTTGAGTGTGCGCATTGATGCTTCACTTGTTGATGGGTCACTCAACCTTGGCATGCCATACTATAATTTGACAACAATGCCTTTTAAGAGTCACTGCATTGCACTGCACTCGCTTCCTTTTCTCTCTAGCATAACTGATCGTTCAAGCTTTCGTGCCTCGTGCGCTGTAGGTGCATTTGAAACTGGAGAAAAAACGGGCAGAATCACGTGATGAAAACCCCAGTCGGAAAAGTTATTGTACTTGCAGCTGCCAGCTTCTGCATGCGCAACCTCGGCCCGCCGCTGCCACTGCATGAAGGTCAATTGTGAGCTTTTCTGGAACGGTGAACAGAGAAATTCACTGCATTTGGAGTGTTGGACCAAGCTCCGCGAGCGCGTTATCCCTTGGGTTGCAACTGCTTCTTAGGCAAGAACGGCCGAACTGGCTTAGGCGATGCGCGTACAACTTTGGGTACGAAGCGTTTAGGCTCGGCTGCAGCAAAAGTGGTCCTCTTCGGTATTGCTGCTTGTGCTTTTGACTTGGGCTGCGTTTCCTCAGCCTTGGGGCTTCGGGGACCCTCTGGGCTCTTCTCCTCTGCCAGGCTCTGTGCAAATATCTTCTCACACTCCAAATCTAGTTTTCTGCACTCTGAGCTGCACAGAAAACCCACAAGAAAAAAGTGTCAGTCCAAACGCAACGTACACATAGACACCGATTCCCGAAAATAACCACGAGGTGTGGCAAAATGAAGGGTTTTCCTGTTGAAACCGCTGAGTTCTTCTAAACAGATTCAGTATAAGCCAAGCACTGGAGGTGCAATTTGGAAGTAGAAACAAGGGGGAGCCGACGATCTGAAAAAACGTAACCACCCCCATAGCTTGTAACCACCCCCATAGCATTTTGTTTTGCTGTTGCATTTGTTTTTGTCAAGCGCTTACAGCAGCTTCTGCAATGTCGAGTCCACCTCTGCACATAGCGTTTCCGTGTTGACCGCGTGTACAGTAGCCTGAAAGTAAGGTGAAGCAGGATTCGAGTAGCACATCCATTTTGTGATTAATCGGCGGTAAAATGCATTCACAGATAGTTAGATTGAGCACATTCAAAACTGCTTCAAAGAAAAGTCGGAATCTGCTCGTCCTCTTAAATAAGGTGCCGCGCTATTAAAAAAATAAAAAATGTTCAATCAAAAAAGTGTGTCGGTTTCGTTAAAGAATAATGTAAACAACAAAAACAGCAAAACGCCTTCCGTCAAAAGAATGGCGACTAGAACCTGCAAGCGCAGCTTTCTGTGATGAAACGTCTGACCAGTACTCAAGCTAGTCAGACACCATAAAGCGCAGCCCTCCAAATTCTCAGACATGAATTTTAAAAGCATATATATTCATAAGTATATGCGCAAATATTCAAGCACCGCAGCAGCTAATAAACGCGAGGAGTTGTGAATAATTATACGTACGAGGGCTGTGAGATCAGCAGCTAGAACGTGAGGGTCTGTCTCATTCTCATCTATCCAAGCAAGCGAGTTTTCAGAAGCATCTGGCGTTTGCTGGGTTGCCTCTTCCTCCATTTCGATGGTTTGCCATTAATTCACAGACGTAGCGTTGGGCTGTAGGCGGCTCACAGCTTGGTGCAATAATACCCGTTATCGCCTTAATGATCTCTTCACTTCAATGGTGAGATGACTGAGTTGGGCTTGAAGAAGGTCACCGAGACTACAAAAAGTCGTCGCCAGCAAGCTTGGCTGGTGTGTATGCTGATTGCTGCGGTCCTGGAGGTGGCATTGTACTACCCATTGGATAATTCGGAAACTCAGAGAGGCGTAAATTCGCAGATAGCTCGAGGGAAAAAAACGAGGAACAGGCTCCACGACGAAATGCACTGTGTGTTACAGCTTCTCACCGTGGGTCAGGCCTCTTGTCACCGATGGTGAAATCAGCAAATGTATATGCTGTTGAGTTGCAGAAACCCACCAGAAGCAATTCATAAGTACATATGCGCTGTCTGAAAAACAAGAATTATTATTTAGTTTCATGAAATCGACCGCTCTTTCCAAGGGCTTGTCCAGCCAGGGTTATGGAGCCGCACTGACTGCGCCCCAACATTCTGCTCCAGCAGCTGCTTTCACCCACTGCAAATGCATACAACACATTTCCTATCCATTTAATTGATGGTTGAATCCCCTTATCCATTACTTGAGACGCGATCAGCGCCTTAAAGCGCGCTAGCGCCTTCTCAATGGCATCGATTGACTCGGAGGGCTCCAAAGTTTGGAGATGAACAATGAGTTAAGTCATTCTTTTTGTTTCCCCCTGCAAAACAAGGTCATTCTCTAGTCTAAAGCTTATACATTTGCTTGCGCTTGGGCGTCGCCGCGGATTACACCGTGCCCGCTCCTCTCCTTTTTTCGAATGATCGCAGCCGTGCTGTTATCGAGACAAGTCAACCATTGCTTGGCTCTGCTCCCGCCGTGAGCTCTGGCAGAGGGACTGTTAGCGCTCCATCGTAGCTCTAAATGGTCATCAAGGCATAGCTTCACAGCTTCAGTCGCCCACAGCGCTCAGGCCATCAAGAAGATGGCTCTGCTCCATCGAGTTTGGATAGCGTCATGCCTCAGCATGCTTCTTCTTTCATATAGTGAGTCGTATTCGGACCCTTCCGCACTCCAGTTCCACGTCGGGGTTGACAGAAACAGCTACTGCGTCGTCATCGGCAGTGTTGAGTAGCACGCATTTCCTGCTTTTGTTTCTGAGGCACGTGTTTGTGTGTTGCGTTTTTGCCTTTGAACTTCATCTGGCTTTGTAAGCAGCCGCAGCTCATCAGACCAAAAACATCCTGGCAGCTGACGTTCTCATTAATGGAGCCGTCCAAACTTCTGTCCCGTTGGGCCACAACCCACTACTTGCCCAAGTGCACATGACAGGGGGTGAATCCAGCAGCAATAGCTTTCCTGCTGCTTCTGCGGATGTGGAGCGCTCCCTTAATCAACAGGCAGGGGTTGTCTCAGCTGGGGAGTCGCTGGAAGAGCAAAACCAGCAAGAAGCAGAAGAAACAGTGGGCTTCTCTGCGCTGCAGGTAGGGCCTGTACAGGGTTCACTTGATGTCTCATTTGTTTGCTTGGGATTTGATATTAATTTTTTGTTCTTCTATGGGCGGTATTGCTGTGCCGCTTTGCAGACATCTGAGGAGGCCGAAGAGTGCTCATGTGTATTCGCAGTGAGGCAAAGGGCACGATCTGGGGTTCAGGCTATAGTGTTTACAAGTTAACAATAGGTGCAATGAGGGAGGCGCACGCATGCAGGCACTAACTGATATATCGGTCCTGATCATCTAGCAAGTAGATGCCTGGCAGCAAAGTTGCGGCAGCAGCGGGTAGATTGATCGCTATGGGCCTGAGCTCGTTCCTTTATGTGCGATCGTGTTCCATTCACAGGGCGTGTGCCTGTACAAGGGAGCTTGCCTCTGGATTGCTGCCGTCTTGTCTTTCGGTACCCTCGTATTTTTGTTTTTGGTGGCGTGGGCCCTGCAATGGGTGGTGTCGATCCCTGCAGAGTAAGATAGAATGACCCTATTTTGCCGCCCAAGGTGTACAGAGGTCGCAGCGTAGAGGGGACACGCAGTAATGAGTGCATTCTTGTGGCGCTGTGCCTGCCAGAAGGAGATATGTAGCTGTCGCAGTCCATCTATGAGCTCCTAGTACTCGTTGCCAGTCTGTTTGGTGTGGCCTATCATTTGCGTGTTTGCCTTTCCGCCGCCTTCGTTCGACGGTGCTTTTTTGCTACTGCAGCTGAGCCTCCCATTCGATTGTGCCTATGAATGACGACTGCAGCGTTTTTGTTTATATTTTCCACACTTTTTTGTCGTGGTGTGCACAGATGGATCCTCGCCAAGAAGCGTTTGGAAAAAGTCAAAGGGGACGCAGCTACTGATTCTACGCCTCTTCTGTGAGCGCGCAGTGGCAACTGATGAACACAATTTTCAGTGCGACTTCTTGTTTGTGAGTTCCGCAACAAAGTGAAAACCGTTTTCTTCGCGGCGCGTCAATGCCCGCTCGCCGTCTCACAATGGTCGATCACAGGACCACTGGTGCAATTCCCAAACATTGCCACAAAAGCATGTGAATAAATTCACCGATTTGCGCATACAATATTTATTGCATTTAGTATGTACAACCATGTGCAATTTACGTATTAGTGTATAGGACAATAGTGTGTAGCATACATGACACTGCACACACGTAAGCGCATGCCACACGTAAGCGCATGTCAACAAATATTTTCTTTGTTTGGCTGCATGGCCGCTTGCTGCGTTGTGCTGCGTAACAAGAGTACCTAGTGACAGACAGGCAGTACCTGGTTTCCCTCCTTGAAACCATGCTGCAGCGCTACCTGAACAAGGTGCTCATGTAGTTTGTGGAAGCCCATTGAAATAGAATCATCAAGGCTCTAGTTGCTTGCATTTGCGCCAGTACCACGCCAGCTTCCACACGAAAGGCCACATCAAAGCACACGGAAGGAACAAAACGACGAGAACCTCACCAGGTCGCTTGTGCGGCACTGGCCTCCCACTAGTGTTGAGCTGTGCCAGAAGTTGTCGCCACTGTGTGCGACAAGGTTAGCAGACAGACTAAAGCCAACAACCGCAACACGGTGAGAGGAGCGAAGTTCGCGACCCCATCCGTAGCTCTGTAGCAGCATATGGACTCCAAGCCGTTGCTTATTACTAAAAGTGACATCCACCATAATCTACCTCCCTGAAGCCTCCTATGGGGGAGCTGCTGTGCCGCTCGCTGTAGAGAGCTACAACGGTTCAATTGCCTGTCTACAATGGTTGAATTGCATGTCCTTGCTTTTCGTTATCTAATTCGCCCGCTTATAAGCACGTACGTAAGTCAGCTTACGATTGTCAGTTTAAGTGTAGAACGATACAGTGCAATGAAGATTTCATGGTGCTGCTAGAGCGACGGGGCACAACGGCGCTTTTAAGCCGCTTTGGCCACCGAACCACGCCAAGCCGCCCTAGACCGCTACACCGCATGCAAACTCGAAAAGAACCAACGGCACAGCTACCTGGAGCACATGCTTGACGCGTTAATTCTCAAGGCACTCACTGCTGGGATAGCCAACGAGCTTTGGGTCCGCTGCAACAGGCCAACCGAAGCACAGCACTCACGTGCACGTTAACTTTCAGTATGCACCTACACCTACACCCACACAAACAAGAAATTACATGCACGTACACCTGTATCTAGGGAATACTGATGTAGACTCAGTAGTGCACACGCACGTGGGTGCATACGGACCCATTCGTACAGAGGCAACCACCCGCCCAAAGCACCGGCGGAATCAACACCAAGTACTTCCAAGATGTTCCAAGCAGCTGCTGGGCAAACGGAATGCGGCCACATCACGAACGAAGCATAACGATCCCGCGGAAATGCGCGGTCGCAGATGAACTTGAAGATGCATACGCATGTTCTGTACACCTGTTCCGTCGCTCCGGGTGAGGATTTAGTAAATCCAGATGCTCAAGCGCATAGTTATATATACATTCGTACACAAAGCCGACCTTCCGCCCGACAAGATAGTGGCACCAACACTTCAGCTACTTCGGAACAGGCCTAAAGCAGCTGCTCGCAAAGCTGGAAGCCGCCATTCGACACACATAATGCGACCTGGCGGCGCACTGCAATTCACCTTTCACCAATAGTGTGGACTCAAAATCATACTTCGTGCACGTACACAATACACACGCCACAGGTACATTTACATAAACACATATACATGTATACCCGCAGATCCATCATAGCCGTGGTTAGCCGCAACTTCGACAACGTGCCCATTTCTGTCTCTACACAGTATGCAAGTCACGGACCCTCCCATGTGTCGCCCTTGAATCGCTCTTAGCTTCATAGGTCCTGCGCTGACGGCAGCAAGGAGGCGTCTTTGTCATTGGGCACTTTCGGCTCCCCTCCACAGAATTCTTTATCTATTCCTGCCTCTCCCATTTGAATCTTGAAAGTGCCCTTGTCTCCCCAGTATTCGTTCCAGCTGTTCACAGCTAGCCAGTAGTCCCTCCCATCTTCGTTCCCGAAGCCAATCACCTTCACTGCGTGACCACCCATGGGCATGCCTGTCACGTGGTGATACACCCCCTCCTTGTACAGCAGGAAGTCCTCATAAACGAGGAAAGCGCCGGTGAGAGAGCCATTTTCCATGAGTTCCCGTTTAATTTGGTCCCGACCTTCCACGCTGTATGCACTCGTGGCGAAATGTAGATCATCCTTGAATGGCTTCACCTTGCTGGTGTACTCTGCTTCCTCACAATCCTTGCGGCACTTTGGAGCCTTGGGCAAGGGCCCCTCACACTCTGGGTAGGGCCCCTCCGAGTGGTGCTGGCAAAAGGGAATCTCGTAAGGCCAGCAGCTTTTGCCAGTGTGCAGCTCGTTGTAGTCACCGCCGGTTACCACCCCATCGTTCGAAAACCACCGCCAAGCCATCCTCGGCTGGCCCCCGGAACAGCCAAAAGACAAACAGTGCAACAGGTCGCAGCATGAAGTCGTGTGCTGCGGCGACAAAGTCTCCCGATGGCGGCCGCCTGACTTGATGCAGAAGCGGTCGTTCAGGGCCTCCGTGCTGGCGAAGGCCCAGCACGAGCCGCAGTCGCCTTGGTCTCGGACATGGCCAATCACCTCTGCGCACTGAGGAAAGGCCTCTCTGGCGTCGAACTTGTCAGTTTTCAGAACCTGATGCGTCTCCCCAAACACCTTCACAGGCAAAGGTTCCCCAAGCGGCACCTCTGGCTTGTCTGGATCTGAATAGAAAGAAAGGTAAGTACCCATCTGCCTTTTCGCGTCTTTGATGCTGTGATGCTTGAAGCGAGGAGACACTTCTGCTTCCCACGTCACCGCCTGTTCAGGGTCTAGGCCCTGCTCAGCTGCTTGCAGCTTCAGCCGCTGCATTTTCACCCGCAAGTGCTGCAGAGCTCCGTTGCTAACAGCTGGTCGGCTTCCCCAGAATTCGCTTTCCGCGAGGCTTTTCAATACTGGCCCATGAAGAGGGGTATCTGCCCCGCTTTGTTCCGATGCATTGGATACCAGCTCGCTAACGTGCCGACGGAAGTGATCCCGCCACAGCCTCATGGCCTCCTGGTCCTTAAGCAGGTACGGCAGCAACTCACGAGATTCGTCAGGCTCTCCTTTCAGCACGCGCCTGCAGTTCTCCGCACCTTGCGTGCGGGAACCGCTGGGACCGCAAGCTTGGAGGGCTTTGCCATGGCTAATATCCTTCTCTACATCCCGCAGAATCCGGTCGAATATGGCATCGATGGCAGTGCCCACAGACTGCAGATCTTCCTTAGCGCCGTCCAGGCCATTGGAGGGCATGGCACAACTGAAGATCAGGGGGGTGGAAATGGCCAAGGTGGCCCACAGCTTCCCTATCCTCATTCTCACAAACTCAGAATGCAAAGCGTGGTAGCTAAGTGGACCCCACTGACAGAGACAGATCACAAACTCTGATATGGAGCGTGTGCAACTGCGTGCACCTGAAACCTGTAGACGCGATGGCAAGGGCCGTTTTAAGTGTCTTCTAGCACATAAGATATTTAACTCGAACTTTCCTTTGTTCTGAAGGCGAATTGAGAGCTGATGGGAAAGCACTGGCGGTTGATCCCAAGGCTGCAGCGTGAGGGTGCTTGCATCACCTCGGAACTGCGTTGTGATTGGCTGCCAAGAAGTGGTATTCTGAAGATGAAAAATAGGTGATCGTACTTTTAACAGCAGTCACACTTTGGCACCCCGAAGGTCCCAAAACGCATCTTGAACGGCGCTAACGCGGCAACCAGCACTGACACGAGACGTGACTCCCTTGAGCCTGCGCAAGCGCGCCTCGACCAGAACTGTAGCAGCCGCCTCAAAGCAGTGCCACCGCCAAAGCTCCTCACGAAACTAAATAATCGAAAACTAATTAGTTTAGTATTGAAAATTGAGGGGTCATTTATTGCCTGCTAGTCCTGGGAACGGTGCAACAGTCTCAGCTGTGCAGCTTTGCGTAGTCAAGGTGATGGCTATTTCTCACTAAGAGGCGGCACTTGTGTGTGGATTCTAAATGAAACCTGCGGTGTTTGACGGTGCTCTGGAGAGGCTGAAGTAGCCACTGAAGTACAACGCGACAAATTGCTGCTGCTGCTGTTACACCATCGAAAGGCTTCCAGGAGCCAAATGCCTAAAAGGCAAAGTCACGTCTTCCACACTTTGTGTCCGGGAACCTAGCGAGAGCCATAACGCACTAGAGTTTGACCCTAAGCCAAACAGATACGGATAAAGTACGTCATCATCGTTGCGCTGTCAAATACACAGTGGCCCTTTAGTGACAGAGCAGAAGCCGAACGTCAGCGCGTTGAATGAGGCTGAGGTGACGGCATCTGCGAGTTGCGGAACTCGTGTAAGGGAGGCCATACGTTATCTGCTACTCAAAAAGTGTACTTCAACTGAGAATTTGGCCTGCCTTAATGAATAAAACTGAGTAGCGAGTCTGCACAGCGAAGTTCCAGTTGCAAGCCCACCTGGGTGCCTCGTTGAAGGAGACTGAAGTTTTGCAGCTTTTGCTTTTCCCTATAGTTGCATGCGAATAGGCATATCCAGATCAATCATTATTTATGTTGCTATCGGTCTTCAAGGCCCAAGCTAACAGCCTAACTACGACGCGAAGTGCAGAACTGCATGAGCGTCGACCCCTTATTCAAGCCCCTTATCATCTCTTTTTTGGTTTCTGTCTTGTCATGTACTTCCTTAACATACCTACGCATAGGGGAAAGGAGAAAAGGAAAGGTATAATTCTCCTGTGACCAGGCACTGAGTTTGGGTAACAAGCCCGGTCTTGCTATGCAGATTCTCGGCCTCCTCATACTTTATTGTTCCCACCTTCTACAGTGAAAAAGTTTTATTTCACTTGCTCCACTGTGATATACTGAGGAAGTTGAGGCTAGGAGTTGACAGAAAAAGGGCCATCGCTTCCAATTCAGCGGTCCCCGGCTACGCCAGTGCGTCGCCAGGGCTTGTCTAAAAGCTCTACGGGGTCCTAGACAGCATTACATTCATTACAGCTGTAATTACAAAAAACATCGAGTCTAGTATACTGGGGAAAAGAGACCGAATACCAACAGAAGCAGCGGAACCCAAAAGACGGGCAGCAGAAGGGCGCATCACTAACACGCATGTTGGGAAGTCACCTTAACCTGAGCTCTAGTCGATCAACAGCCAGTGCCCTGCTGAAGCCAGGCAGCGCCTCAATACTTAGGAAAGCTTTGCATATGTGTGCAGCTTCCTCTAACCACACCACAACCGCCGTCATACCTTGCAGAATAAGCACTATCACACTCTGACCTGTTTTAAAAATATCGTCTGACGGCATTACTATGGTGCCAAACAACGTATTTTCATATCTAATTATCAAGCGGATACTTCTGTCCTGTCCTGGGTATTTCTCCATACCACCCTGGCTGCACAGCGTAGTGTACCTTTCGTAGGCAAACCCAAGCCCCAGGCCTATCTGCGCGCTGCTCTTAATCACCCTAGGGCTGAAGCACCCAATCATCCACATTTATC
>NW_013655367.1:3430-20647 GCF_000499385.1 Eimeria necatrix | reverse complement strand
GGTAGATATGTGAGATAGCTGCATGCATGACAAGTTGTAGCCTTATGTTACGGATGCTGCTTAAATGTACAATAAATGTGGATGATTGGGTGCTTCAGCCCCAGGGCGATTAAGAGCAGCGTGCAAATAGGCCTGGCGCTTGGGTTTGCCTACTAAAGGTACACTGCGCTGTGCAGCCAGGGTGGTATGGAGAAATACCCAGGACAGAAGTATCCGTTTGATAATTGGATATGGAAATATGTTGTTTGGCACCATAGTAATGCCGTCAGACGATATTTTTAAAACAGGTCAGAGTGTGATAGTGCTTATTCTGCAAGGTCTCGTCATGGCTCTTCAACATGAGCTCATTGTTGATGCACTTCGTGAGTTGCAGGACTTCCACTGCGTTGTCGCACCGTTAACATTACCCATTCAGACTCCATTGCTATGCCCCGACGCGTACGATCGTACACTTCGCCGAAGCATATCCTCCCCGAAGTCCACGGATATATGTTACGCTAACCTGTGTGTGCGCGAGTGTGCGATATGCCAAAAAAGAGTATCCCCAGTTTGCGCTAATTAAGGCAATACTGGTCCCTACTTGGATCCCGCTCACCGTGAATTAAACTCCCCCACAGTTTATAAGTTAGATAAAGCAAATCAGATCTCCGTAGAAATTCGGGAGCTTTTGCATGAAGTCGCTCGCTGCCAGCCCCAAGCCTAGGCATCTCCATTACACCGTAGAGTCTCGGCACCTTCCATTTGATGCGCCGTGTTCCCGCTTACTTACTTCATGTCTTTCCGGTTGCAGCGTGAGGCCAGCGCAAGCCCTAATTGCTGTGCATCGCGCTCCAGGAGCCATGTTAGCATAAGCAGGCGACAACGCGAAGCGTATGTATGTATCTTTTATTCCACCCTCCACACCGAAGGGCGTAGCGCTTGCTTCACTAGGCCCCACGATTGAAGCAGTCACCACACAACTGGAATTAAGTTTCGTTAAATTGGTATCCGCTCATTGCAGTTCCCACAAAGGGTACATGCACGCCCGACACCATAAGGTGTAGCGCCATTCTTCACCAGTCTTCAGCTCCGCAGTAGTCAGCACGAAGCGGGAACAAATTTTCACTAGATTGATCCCACTTTGATTGCCGGCTCATCCACAGCTCCTTCTCCTATTCCCACAGCCCCAGTCAATTCATGCAACAGGACATGGGGGCAAGTGATAGCACTACGCCGCTTGACACTGCTATTTCCAACAGTGGCTACTCAGTTTTGTGCAGATCAGCAGCAGCAACCCCACACTGGGCGGCTGCTCCAAAAGCACTACTCTGGCGAAGTGAAAAGCCTCGGGTGGTCACCAATTCCCACTAACGTTGAGATATACAATGCAAAATGCGCAGCCCAAGGCGGTAGAAATACAAAGATGGGAACAACGCGAATCATTGCTGCGGAGAGCCTTGCCGCACGAGGTAGACAAGCAGCCCTAAACCTGCCACCTGTGCCTTGCAAGGACTGGTCACTGCTGAGACCTTGTAAGCAGCAAGTATTGCCGCTAAACTTGTTCCAACTAGGGAATACTTTGCGCATCCTGGCAATTTCGTGAAGATTCCAAGCACATTATAGTGCTAGGAACTACATGTTCAGCTCAGTCACGTTGCGATGCCCCGTCTCAGGCCGGTGTTCCCTGCTCCAGAAAGTTGTTCAGAAGCGTTTATGAATTTTTCGGTTATAAATTCTTGGCTTATTTAAATTGTATACTGAATGAAAGAGGAAACGCCGGACGCCAAAGAAGGCGCCACTGCACGCGGCCGTATCCATTCTGGGGAAGCAGTGGAGCGTGCGGCAGAGAAATGCTGCCAATTGACAAGGCAACAGTTGCTAATCCACTTTTGTATGTAAGCAAGTGCGCGGAGCACTAGAAAGAAGCTTCGATTCATGGGCGTCCTCCACGCTGCTGCCACCATCCCCATTGCAGCATCTGGAAAGGGTCTTCCGGTTTCAGAGGTTTTTCTCCAAGGATAGCCTAGCAGCCAAGTGTCTGATTTATCGCGCTTCGTTTATTGAAGTGTTATTTACAGCATGAAAAGGTCTTCCTTTCAGGAAGGTCCAAAAGTTCCTAGCCTTCAGTTTGAACACATTCTTTGTCCGTGACGCAGCGGCAGAGGAAGCTCAATTCCCGTCGGACCGTTGCATATTCACTTCTTCCTCGAAGCTTCACTGTGCCGTCTTATACTTGATGCATGCCCGGACGATGCGCTGGGCGTTGGTCGTCGTGGCAGTTAACTGTATCTCACAAACTGCCGTGGAGTGCTGGCATGAGCACTTCAACAGGTACGCTGGGGAAGGTCAGCACCAAGGATACCCACACCCAGCAACATATACTCGCGGTCCTCATGTGGGGCATACCGGCCCCCCGGATTCGACCCTGTTGTATCCAGGGTCAGAATGGTATGGTGTGCAGCAGGAAGCAATGACAGAAGGAAGCAGCATGCCACAGTATCCTCTCCACCACCACCACGGTGCGCCTTCCCGCGGGTATAATGCCCGCCAACAAGTTAGCCCTTGGGGGTCGCTTCTGCGGCTTGCCAAAGTTTTGCAGCACTCGGCTCCCCAGCAACGGACGGCCTTCCTACGCCAGTTCTGCTTTTCAGTTGTCCGACTAAGGACCCCTTTTGTGGGTCTCGGCGGTAATAGAGGTACAGGCAGCACAGCCTCGAAGGAAAATAGGAGAGGTTCGGAATCAGGGAGCTTCGAGAAAATCAGCGATGCAGATATTACTGTATTGGCTACAAAGCTCTCTGGGGTTGTTGGCGCTGCTGAGGGCGCTCCTGAATCGAGTCGCATGCTGGCAGAGCGCATGCTGTTGCCTTTTGGAAGGCTAGTTGAGGAAGGAGAACAATTTTTGTTTGATGTAGCGAGACAGGGGGATGCGACTCTGATGATCTCCGCATTGAGCCAAGTGGTTCCGCCCGTTATGAAGGGTTTGTCTTATCTTGAGGCCCCGCAAAGCCAAGGGGCCTCAGGAGTCTTGGAACCAGTTCGCGATTCGCTTTTAAGACGAGCTAGAGAACTAGATCGGGCCTTGCTGGCGGCGCAGGGCGACCCGCAGCTTGTGAGTAAGTTTTATAGAGATGCTACTGAAGAGGAGCTTCAGAGAGAAAAGAACTTGGCTGCGGTGGAGGGGAGCTCTCACCAGAGCCGGCACATTCCACCTGTCATTGGGGAAGGAGCCCCACTGAACAAGAAAAACAATTTTCACAAGGTGGGCAAGCGGATCGCGACAATCATGTTCCTGTGTCTGGCATTCTTTACAGCCCACAGTGCCATGTCGCGCCTTTTGCCCTCATTTGACGCTAGGGGGCAATCGCGTTCGGGTGCAGGCCGCATGGGTGGAGATTTTGATATGGAGCGCCTTTCTAGAGAAGTAGAGGCGGAGCAGCAAGAAGCTTTTAGACGGCATGAAGAGTGGTTTCGTCGGCAGCAGGCAATGGCTCAGGCTGCTTTCAATACTCCAAATGGCTCTGTTCACCATGACAGTGCTTACCCTGGCTTTTCTCCGGGCACTTACCCAGCTGGCCCCTATGCATCCAACCAGCCGCCTAGCGCTCCTCAGAATACCCCTAATGGGCCCTACGGCGACCCTTCTCGCGTAACTCCTTCAGCACCTCCCATGCCTCCCGGCGGTTTCTCAGATAAGTCATCTCCACCCCCGAGCTATGCTGAGGCAATGGGGCTCAGCTAAGGCAGCAGCAATGGGGGTTTTCTTCTTCGAGTGGAAGGCCCTTGTTTTTGAAACGGGCGAATGAAGACGAAGCGAAATTTTTTCCTTAGGCACTTTAGATAGCATCACCTCGTTGTCTCTTAGTGTTGAGCACTGCCTCATCGCATATGCGAGAAGCATCAGCTACGTTGCAGCTTAACCTTTATCGGAGAATTTATTTGCTGCATCAATGTGACGATGGCCCAGTTCAGCCAACAGGGCCTGCCAAAAACTTCGTCCTGACGGCACGAACTTTGTGGTTGGATTTCCAGGCGGGTGCGCTCTCCGCACTGTGCAGCTGTGCAAGCTCTTTGAATTTGTGAGGTTCCATTGGCGCTTGATGCCGCGGTGGTTCCTTGCTCAGGCCGTTCTAATTTTAGCTGTGCAACTTTGCTGGGGTTTTCGCTAGGCTTTCTTCGTTGCAGGGAAAAGGATGGTAGTAGGCACGTTCATCCTAGTAGCTTCGTTGTAATTTGTTGGAGTCTTATTAGTACCGTTGTGTGCGGCCAAGGCCTCTAGTGCCACTGCAGAAGTTACAGGCTGGCTGGAGGGTCCAGAGAAACCAAAAATGGCTCTACAGTACTGTGTGGTGGTTCACCTGTGTGGTAGCATGGCACTTTAAGTTCTGACGATGGAGTCCAGCTGCGGGTTCTGCCCTGCACAGAGAGAGCATTGAGTGGGTTACGCTACCAGTTCTCTAGACCTGCGCAGCAGGGAAGAATCCTTGGGGGCGGCCTCTGTGTTTTGCTACCTTTTGAACATCAGAAACGCCACTGCGAAATCATCATGCATCGCCTCTCAGAGGCCGTTTAGTCTAGTGGTATGATTCTCGCTTTGGGTGCGAGAGGTCCCGGGTTCAATTCCCGGAACGGCCCCATTTGGCAGCTCCCCGTTTTCAGAGTATACACATCCACTTAATGAAGTGGCTTTTGAAGAAGAAACTTTCAAAGCTCGTAGTGAAACGGCTTTTTTGCTGTCCATTCAAGAGCTCTCCTGCTAATCTGCGTACTCCACAAATTGCAGATCACCTCCGCAGTTGCGGCGAGTGCAATTCACAAGGGGACACAAAGTGAAACATAGGCTTTTCGTTGTTTCCTTTGCATCGCAATAATTCTGATTTTTAAAACGTTTTATTTATGGACTAATCCGAATACAACATCTTCTCAAACGCTGCATTTCATCGTACAGACCTACACCCGGGGGCTGTAACACATCGACCATTTAGGCGTCACCCACTGGTGAAGCCCTATTCTGAAAACCGTGCTTTATTTCGAGAAGAGGACTAGCAGGACTGTCTCAGGCCTTGCTGTGCTCATTTTAAATTCATTTTTTGCCTTCTATTTTTGAAGTTTTACCCTAAATGCCGGTTTTGACGGAAATAAGAGCGCAGATCTAGCTCGCCTTGCCGTGTTAAGGGAGGGTGGGGGTTGGTGTTGTTGTTCTTCATCAGTATCGTGTGCTCTTTCCCCTGAAATCTTCCAAGCTGTTTGACAGCATACTGCATTTTAATCGGGCTATGCGCAGCCTGTGAGGTGGATCGTCAGCTGCGTATCGCGTCTGTCCTTCTTCAGCATCCTCGCTTTTCACAATGTTTGAGGGCGAGCGGGTTTTCTACTCTAACAACAGGTCAGACCCCCACGGCTTCGAGCCCGATGATGGAGGCCCCGAATCTCTGCCGTCTTTGAAACAGGCTCGTCTATTCTTTGAGCAGTACCTGCACCACGGAAGTGGGGCCCTGCGGCGAAAGCTGTTGGCGGAAGCAGAGAAGAACACGAAATGCTTGCTGGAATTGGACCTATTTGACTTGATCGAGTATCAGCACAGAGTCCAGCCAGCTGATCTGGAGTGCGTGAACACCCCTCTCTGCGGAAAAGACCGGCACAGGGCGCCCTCCGACTTTGCGCACAGGCTGGCGCGCTGCCTCAGAGAGAGGCCTTTAGTATACTTGCCAGTTTGCGAAAAAGCGTGTGAGGAAATTGCTGCAAGCAGCGCCATAGTCCAGGGTGCAACAGAGGGGCTGGGAAGCAAGCGAGACCGCACGTTTGACGTTCAGATAAATCTTGTTGACTCGGGAAAGAAACCCACCGCCATCCGCAGTCTACTCTCGCAGCAGCAGGAGCACTTCGTCGTCACGACGGGAATTGTCATCAGCTGCAAAGCCCCAATAAGTCGCATGCAGGTCAATATTTTCTTCAATTTTCAATCAGTTTTTAATGAACCACAAAAGGCGGCTCAGCGCGATTAGGTGGCGGAAGTTTGAGGCACCCGCCTGCGTGGCCTAGAGTTCTGTCTGTCTTCCTTTATTAGAACTATCCCCGTATTAATTTCAGCCTAATAAAGAATGACAAGTGGACACGTCACTACGAACAGCCTGAAGAGGCCTGTGTTCAGCTTTCTTAACCGCATGCGCGACTGTGTCTTCTCATTTGCTGATTGCGTAGCTGCGTGCCCTTTGTTTGGCAGAAAATAACCATCCAGTGTCGCTTTTGCAACCACAAGTTGATAATTCATGCAGCTGAGTGGAGAGAGCAGCCGCAGATGCCGCGGTTCTGTAGAATGTCGGAGCTGGCAGGTCCTGGCCAAAGCGAATCCGACTTGGGTTGCAAAAATAAGCCGGTAAGACTAAATTTCTTTCTTCTTCTTTGCATGCTTTCATCTCAGGTTGCTTTACTTTCCCTCTAGCTGTAGAACGCTACATAATTTCTACTGATCCAAACTGCTCTTAGACAATATTATTGTGAATACTCCCCTCGAGAAAAATAGTTTCTGAATTCGTAGCACTCTACGATGCGCTGAAAGAAAGTTGAAGTTTCACGGTGTACCTTCACTACGGTGCGCCATAGATAAAAATCTTGACCCATTGTGCAGCTGATGACCTCAACCATTTGCTTCCCAGCCTTTATTGGTGAAGCACTAGCCTTTCCTAGCAATGCTCCGCAAAGCGAGAAAAGGGATATTTCGCAATATGTCGGCTGTTTGTTGCTAATCAGGAACCCTATTTCATTGTCACCAACGAATGCACATTTGTCGATGTTCAGTTGCTGAAGATGCAGGAACTTCCCGAAGACGTAAAGCAGCTTCCCACTCCCCAGCACTTGTTCACTTGCCAGCTAGCTCTCTGGCTAGCCGCCGCGAACTTTGCGTAGCTTACTGGCTAGCTGGGGGTTTTGTTGGCTGTAGGGCTGTTTCTTGCTTCTGTCGACTGCTTTTAGGTGCCTACTGGTGACATGCCTCGCCACTTGCTCCTAAACACTTCTCGCTTTCTTGTTGACGAGGCCACCGCGGGAGATCGACTGATAATCAGCGGGGTGCTCACTACGGAGGTCAGCGCCAAAACCCCCAACGTCGCCGCGGAACGCTACGGTAGGCTTTTTGTGCCCCGCGTTGAACGTTCTAGAAAGCTACGCCTATTCAGCTTTCTTGCTGCGGGTTTCATAGTGGCGCATAGCTTACTAGTGGCGCCAGGGCTGGTGAGAGTGGTCTGCAGACCAAAGCGTGCCCCAGCAAGCGTACATCCACGTGTTGGGAATCAAGAAAATCAACTTCTCACCTCTCCTTTCCACTTTGACTTCCCTCGAGCAGCGCTCTCTCTTCCAGAGGCTCAGTCAGGAACCGAATATCATTGACAAAATTGCGAGGTAATCTAGTACATTGATGTCTGCAGCAAAAGCACGGCTGTGCATGCTTACAAAGAACATTAAATATGTGTGGCGTAGCTGTTTTCTGGCATCATTCGTCTCTACCTCTTTCTACATCTGCTCACCCCTTGGCCATCGCAAACCACCTCGCTGGGCTGTACTCAAGCCCCCTATATCATTTAGCTGTATCTCCTAGCATTTGCATGCGCTTCCACTGAGTCTTCATGCATCCTGTAGAATTTATGTGGGCTTTACTATTCCTGTTTTGGTAGCGGCAGGTAGCTGGAACGACCATGTTGCTGGATGTGCGTTTGCCGGCCTGCGCAGGTCTATTGCCCCTGCTCTCTTTGGAATGACGGAAGTTAAACGGGCCTGCGCGTGTCTTCTTTTTGGAGGCACTGCCAAGATTATTAACGACACCACTCGCATTAGAGGGTGAGACAGACTGAACTCAAGTGGCAGAGCAGCTGCGCAACTTCGCCTCTGGCGCAGGGCTAAACAGCTATTTTGTGTCTTTTCACAATGCACATACCCACTTAGGGGGCCCCAAAGCTAAAGACGTGTCAAATATTGCAACTTGGGGGATGTTTCTGAAAGTGTGGGAGTGACAGGTTTTGAGGTGTGGTGATTTGCAATTGCGTACAGAGACATTAATGTTCTTCTCCTAGGAGATCCCTCCGTCGCGAAAAGCCAAGTTTTGAAGTTTGTAGCCAAGCTTGCCCCGATTTCAGTCTACACCTCAGGTACAGTACCAGCTGCTGAGCTGCTGTCTCCCAGTACAGCAGCAGCCGCACAACTTTTTTGGAAAAAATACACGTTCAATCCTTTTTGCAGCAGCGTCCATTTACAATAGTCTGAGCACTTGCTTTGTGGGATCTCAGGAAAGGGAAGCAGCGCCGCGGGTCTGACAGCTGCAGTAATGAGAGACCGCCACGGCGTCTTTAGCTTGGAGGTCAGTGTTTATTTCCCTCGTTTGTTCCCCTGTCTACGCGCGAGTGTTGTGCGCCCACCATGTTTGCTCCGGCTCAGTGCAACTTGGGCTTTGGCTCTTTTGCTCGCCGTGCAGGGAGGCTGCATGTGTCTAGCAGACGGAGGAGTCGTGTGCGTGGACGAGTTTGACAAGATGCAGGAGCGCGACGTCGTGGCGATGCATGAGGCCATGGAGCAGCAGACTATTTCTATCTCAAAGGCCGGGATTAACACCGTCTTGAATTCAAGGTGAGAGCGCGCGAACTGACATCAAACCCTGACACGCGCCGTTGGCATTTCCTGTCTTGCCTGGCAGGCTCGAGCGAAGCAGCATTCTTTTTCCGGAAAAAATATCAAGGAACTTCGAATTTCGCTCATTTACCGAGCCGGTTTTTGTGGGGCTCGCTGGTCGCCTCAGGTGTGCAGTACTGGCGGCGGCCAATCCGTCTTTCGGCAGCTTTGACGACGCCCAAGACACCACTGAGCAGCACGAATTTAAGGCAACTATCCTTTCCAGGTAAACTCGGACATTCGCTAGCAAATGGAACCAACAGTTCAAACCCGTAGAGCAGGCAGTAGGGAGTCGCCCTTACAAGCGCTCACACGGACCTCACAGACTCAATGTTTAGCCAGAGAGACAAAAGAAGACAGAATAAGCAGAGACACACGCTGAGGTGGGGCAGTGACTAGGGCAAAACAGTGATATCAAGCAAGCAAAAGGAAGTGACTCTGTCGACACCCCAGGGGTGGATGGAAGCTGCATTGACGGGATTGCTTTACAAAGAAAAAACGAGATTTCTCTCTTTTGGAAACGTTTGCTGCTGGCGCTTATCCAGGGCCATTAGAGGATTTTTAGAAATGATGTGGGTTCTTCAGGTTTGACTTAATTTTCATGCTGCGGGACAAAGACGACTACGAAAAGGATTCGCGCCTCTGCGAGCATATTCTATCTCTGCACGCGGTGCGTGTCCAACGAAAATTTTACGCACTACGCAGGGCATTTGCGTTGCTCCTTAATTGTTAACTGTGTTCATTTGGGAAAGACTGCGGCCGTGGGCCCTAGAGGAGTGGCAGCGCAGTGATTCCCGTCGGGAAGCACCTAGTAGAGTTCACGTACACAATTCATGTTATCTCACCTCCTACATACTTTTCGATCAAACCGCTGATGAGAGCCTAGCCGCAGATAAACCTATTCAACTTATGTGGATCAAAGAAGTGCAGATGGCATAGGTTCGCCTGCATTAAATGGCAAAGGCACGCAGTTCAGGTCACTTTGTGTGTTTGTGTCTATCACGCCTTGTTGGAACATAGAAGTGTGTCTCAATACGATTGTGCCTCAATAGGATTTTGTCACACTGTGGTGCATTGGTGCAGCGGCGTGCGGCGCCGCCTCCTCAAGAAGAGGGGGATATAATTCCTTTCGACGTGCTAAGGCGATATATCCAATATGCCCGGCAGCAACAGCAACCCCTGCTCTCCCTTGACGCCAGGGACGCGCTCAAGAACTTTTACGTGCAAACAAGGTGACCTTGTGCAGCGTTTTCCTTCCAGTCGTCTCTCTTGTACTAATTTTTAGAGTTGCTTTGGTTGTTCTCGTAACTCAGCCCGGGC
The DNA here is from genome assembly GCF_000499385.1 of Eimeria necatrix. Classification (NCBI taxonomy): domain Eukaryota; phylum Apicomplexa; class Conoidasida; order Eucoccidiorida; family Eimeriidae; genus Eimeria; species Eimeria necatrix. The sequence continues at coordinate 10,690 of NW_013655367.1, read as the reverse complement.
TGCCCGGCATCTTAGCCGCTTAATTGGTCCTTCTATTCTTTTCAACTTTGCAGTTGCTGCCGAACCCGGCTTTGCGTTTAACCTTGTCAGGCAGCTGTGCAGTGCCTCCGCAGGCAAGAAGTTAGGGAAGACAGAAGATCCGCGACACGGAAAATACCCATCACTCTTCGACAGCTGGAGTCGCTAGTGCGCATAGCAGAGAGGTATAAGAGCACTTGAACGAAACATCCGCCCTTATCTGTGAACTGCAGTCCCAGGAGCTGCATTTAAACTTAATTTCTGAGATGAAATTTACATTTGCGCTGCGTCTTTGCATGCATGCGTTCATGTGCTGTTTCAGCTTCGCACGCATGGAGCTGGCGCCTGTAGCTCAGGCGTCGCACGTCAAGCGGGCCATCGATTTGTTCTCCGCCTCTACTGCTGAGACCGCCAAGCACTCCCTCGTCTTCGAGTCCCTCACTCCAATGCAGCAGAAAGCTGTCAAGGTGCGGCTTAGTGTTAGGCATCTGCGTAGTATAAAGGACTTTCCACCGAGGAAACACGGGCCATAAGGGAGAATCCCAAAATTGCCGTGGGGCTCCGTGGCCAAGGTTATTCGGCTGCACTGTGGGAGCAGATACATGCATGCGCTGCTGCAAGCAAAGAGCCATGCTGCTGCTGAGACTTGGCTAGTGGGGTGCTGGGTGCCTGCAGCTCGCGGAAGATGCTCTCATGGGTCGGTTGCAGCCGGGACAAAGAGCCCTTCGTCGCAACATTGTTAGAGATCTCCAGCAACAAGGATACGATAAGCTTGTGGTGCAAAGGTACGCAGCGCTGCCGCTAGACGGCAAACTGAGAAGCTACACAACAAGTGTGTAGCTAGTAGGCAGTCGGGTGCATGCTCAACTGTTTAGCCAGCGACCAGTAGATGCCTTCGGAGAAAACAGAAACATCTTAGTCTTTCTTTTATATCTCTTATATTTGCGCCTTTGCGGACTTTGCAAATGGCGATTTGCTCCAGGGCAATCTCAATCCTCGTGCGGCGAGGCGACCTTCAAGAAAGGGGTGACCGATCCATTAGGAGGCCGTGAGCCACAGCGCTGGGCCCTTCACGGCGCGCCTGGCTTTTGCCTTTCGGCGAAGTACTACTGAAGATGTGATTTGTAAAGAAAGAGCCGCCAGGCGGGGTGGGGCAGCGTAAACTGCTTCGCAAGCTGACGAGAAGCCGGACTTAGCGGGCCTCTCCTCTGGCTCTTTTACACCCTAAGTGGACCTCGCCTGCGCTGCTAGAGCCTCAGCCTAGGAAGCTCCTACTCATTTTTTTCTGCCGCCCTGTGAGAGACTCACAGGGAAGGACGCGCACACATTAGTGGCGCGGGTGCCTGCCTCCTTCTGTAGGGGGCGCACGCTGGTGCCTGTTCTATTTGTGTGAAGTTTGATCCCAAAGCTAGTGTGGCAAAAAAAGCCTCTATTCTAGCAGATCCACTTTAGATATAGCTGGGCTTGCCTCCTCAGTTTTCGGAGTGCAGCTGCACAAATTCGAGTCTAGAGAGGCGCCCGGCTGCCACGTATGGGGCCCCACAAGTGACGGCTTGTTCTTGCTAGGTTGCAGAAACGAATTAAAATAGGAACAAATAAAAAAACATTCAACTCCGCCTCTGGGCCGGGTTGGTTGTGCCCGCGCTGCGCACGAGACGCAAACTAGCTGGCCCAGATTTCGGCTCCCTACGCTTCTGCTTCTAAGCGGAAGCGCAGCAGCATCTCTCTACTTAAGTCAGATCGAGGGGTCTGTGTCTTGTCTTCTCGGCAATAGCCTCGTCCTCCGGCAATCGTTTTTGCATTTCTGAGTTGAGACGCACAGACGCCTCAGCACCCCAAGTGGCTGCAGCTACCCAGGCCTTCCTCAACAAGAAATAACCCGCTGCTGCCTCAAACCCCAGAACCTCTGGCAGCAGCTGCTGCTAAATAACTAAAAGCTTGCACAAAAAGCCACTTTTCTTTCCCCGTATCCCGTGCAGGGCTAGCCCTGGCCTACCTGCGAATGCCTGCCGAATTTCCGGGATGAGCTTTTCGAGCGCCAGCACTTCATCCATTGTGAAAGCCTCTAGCAAACTGAAGACAGAAATTGCAGGCGCAGCCGAGTGTACGTACACTGCGTACAGTGTACACGTACACCGTGCGCACCACGTGCAATGGGAGGTTCTTGCAGGCCCTGGCAACAAGAAAGGGGGTCACTCACTGGTGAGTGCGCCCCGTAGCGAAAGCTAGACAGGGAACTACAGTCCTTTGAATGGCCCCTGCAGTTGAGACAGACACAGCAGCACACTGTGCTGCAGGATTGCTGCAGACTTTGCTTTCTTTCCAGCGCAGCCTCCAGAACCTGCGGCACTTGGCTCACTCTGCACATCCTGAGACCAAGGCAGCCGGCCGTCGTAGAGAGGCACAGGGCTGGCCCGGAGCTCCTTCAGCCGCTGCTGCAGCGCGGGAGGCAACTTGTCCACAGAAAGACGGTCTATGTACCCTTGGCACACAAAGACGAGCTTGTCGTGGCTGTCGTGCAGCTGCAGCGCAGATGTTGGCAGCGCCAAACAGGAACTGAATAGTGGCTTTTTAGGAGTTACAAATGGCAAACAGTTCATGAAAATGCGCAAAATCGAAACAAGAACTAAATAGTGGCTTTTTAGGAGTTCCAAATAGCAAAGAGTTCACGAAAATGCGCAAAATCGAAACAAGAACTAAATAATGGCTTTTTAGGAGTTCCAAATAGCAAAAAGTTCATGAAAATTCGCAAAATCGAAACAAATCGAAACAAATCCCGGCTCCTTTGCTGCACGCTGACTCATTTACCAGCTTCAAGACCAGCTTAGAGGGAGGCTCGCCTAGACGGCCACTGTGCAGTAGCGGGAAAGTTCACAATGAGCTCCCGCAGCTAAGCCCGTTTGACTTAGTTTATTAAAAACATAAGAAACTGGTCATTTTATTTCATTTTTTTTGCAAAAAAAATGAAAAAAAAAGTCCATTTTCTCATTTTGATTGAAAAAATAAGAAAATGGACATTTTATTTCATTTTTTTTGCAAAAAACGCGAGAAAGTGGCACAAAAATTCCCGAGTTCGCAGCGAAATTCACCTTTTTCAGAGGCGACCGCCTGCGCGGCGGATACTCGATGTGCACCCAGCGGCGGCGGCCGCGCTGCAGCGCTTCCCAGCGCCAGCCGCGTTGCCTCCATCCAAATAAAGGAGAAGACAGAAACATTTGCAGAAGACCTTTTGGCAGCAAGGAGTGCAGCAGCAGCAGCAGCAGCAGCAGCGCGGCAGCTGCTGCAGCAGCAGCAGCCCCGCGAACTACCAGTGTAAGCGGCTCTTAGGTGGAGGTCTTGGCGAAAAAAAGAAAAAAAAATAAATTAAAAAGATGTGATTGCGGGAAAAGTCCCAAGTCGCCACACTTAAGATCTCTGAAGCCCCGAGACTCTGCCGGCGACTCTGGCTTGGGAACTTCAACGCGCAGCAGCAGTTTGAACTATGAAAAGTTGAACAATTTGCAAATTGAAAATAAATAAGAAGTTTGCTGCGCTTCTTATGGAAAAGCAGCAGCCAGTTCAGCTTCAACGAGAGAACACAGCCCCCAGCTGCAGCGCGTGCTGCAGCGCATGCGGGACTTAGTGGGAATTTGGGAATTTGCAAAATTCAAGTTTTCAGATTTCGGCTTTGCGGCTGTTTGCCGGGGCTTGCTGCTGCGAACTGGCAGCAGTCGGAGTCTCTAGGTTTGGGGCTGAGGCTGCGGCGGAGGCGTTTTGAAGAGAAGCAGCAGCAGTTTTCTTTCGTTTAAAAACTATTTTCCAGTTTGCAAATGCTGTTTAGAGCCTAAGTCGGGTTCGTTTTATTTCCAGCGCTCCGGGCGGCCACTGCGCGGGCTGCGCAGCGGCGTCGAGTCTGCAAGGGTTTGCAAAAAGCTGCGGAGTCCTCCAGACTGAGTTGGCTGCGGTGAAGTTGCGTGTCAGTGAATTTGCATTTTGCAAGTTTGCTCTCAGAGGCGAAGAGAAAGTCTTCGCAATGGAGGACGCAGCGCGTCGTCTTCCCCAGTTGCTGCTGGCTGCGGAGAGCAGCAGTTCTTGAGGGAGTGCCGCGGGCCTCCAGCGCCCCCGAGAGCATTTTATTTTTGAATTCAAAAGAACTTCCGCGCGAAGTCGCACTTATAAAGAAAAAGAAAGCGTTTGCTGCGCCGAGATGGCGGAACTGTCGGCGGAGGCGCTGGAAAGCTGCAGCGGCATCCTGCACTGCCGCATCGACGACCGCGTGAAGGATCTGGCCAGCAACAAAGAAGTTCCCGTGGCAAATTTGATCACAAGACATGTAAAACAGGTAACGGACTTCAACAAAGCGCTGGAGAAGCGGCGGCTGTGGCGGAAACGCGAAAAGGAACTGGAGAGGAAACACGAAGACACCTGGGGGGTGCTGCGGTCGGAAGGCCGCGCGCAGGCGCCCCGCGAAGCCCCCGCGGTCCCCAGCAGCGCAAAAAGGGTTTTAGATGCCATTAAAGTCGAAGGAATTGACAAAGAAGTGGTGGAAAAGGTGAAGGAAAAAGTCGCGCGCCAGTTCGGCTCGGTCGACGTACACGCCGCGACCCGCCAGCGCGCTGCGCGGGAAAAGGAAAAGCTGCAGCTGCAGCGGCAAGAAAGCGCCTCCGACGCGTGGCTTCCCGACAGATTTTACACAGAAGAATTGAAGCAAAAAACTCCCTGGCTGAATCCCGTGGAGTTCCTCAGCGGGCTGCAGCTTTCCAAGTCCGAGGGAAGCCTCACGCCCGTCGCTTCCGACAGCGAAAGCGAAGCTTCCAAGCGCAAAAAAAAGAAAAAAAAACGAAAAAAAGAAAAGAAAAAACAAAAAAAACACAAAAAGAAACACCGGGAATGAAACCCGGCTCTCCAGTCTTGTTCAACAGCCAAAGCAGTCCGGCTTTGCTTTGGAATTTCCACTTGCAAATCTCACAAACCAAATGCACTTCATCTTTTCCACAAAAACTGAAACTTGTCTTCAACTTTGTACAGCCGAGGCCCTCTTGCGTCTTGTTATTTATTTGTTTTGACTTTTCCCATTTGCTCCGACTCTTCAGAACAACACTCGTGAACACACGTAGCGACTGCACCCTGTGGCTGCTGCTGCAGCAGCAGCAGCAGCTCCTGCTGCAGCAGCAGCAGCAGCAGCTCCTGCTGCTGCTGAGTGCGTTTGGTCTTGCCCAGCGCGGCGCACTCGTGCCGCCGGAAAGCTGTGCTGCTGCTGCGGCTAAGGGCTTTTGGCCGCTTTTCCAGCTGACCCGCGGAACCCTCCCCTGTGGCAGCAGCAGCAGCAGCAGCAGCAGGAGCAACAGCCTCTCGCGTGACGCAGCCGTTGGAAACCTCTGCTGCTGCTGCTGCTGCTGCTGCTGCTGCTGCTGCTGCTGCTGCGCCCCAGTGCGAATGGCTGGCTCCTTTGTCTTGCTGCTGAACTCCAAAGAAAACCTCTTTGCAATATTTGAAATATTTGGCGACTCTGCATTTTGCTGTTGGCAAACTTGCTGTTGAGTGCTGTGCAAAATGTTCGTTTAATATTAAATTTTAAATTAATATTTAGAATTTATAATTAAATTCTAAATTAATATTTAATTCTGACTTAATACAAAAGGTTTTAAATACAAATTATTTCATATTGAACTTTTTTTTGGTAGAGTTTCTTTGCTGCACTAATAAATAAAATGCAAATATCGAACAGAATTCAAAAATATCTTCAGCAAGTGCAGCAGCAGCAAAAGAAGTCAAAAAGAAATAATAACTGCAGCGCTCCAGAATTCTGCAAGAAATAAAATTGCAAAAAAGGAGCGAAAGTGCTGTTCGGGGAGCAGTGTACGTACACTCCGCTGCTGCTGCTGCTGCTGCTGCTGCTGCTGCTGCTGTTGCAAGCTCAGCCGATAAGACGGCCGGCCAAAGTTTAACACAAAAGACCGTGCTAGAAGCAAGAAAGCAACTGCTCTAGCTGTGGATGACTACGCTGCGACTAAGGCTGCCGTTGCTGCAGCAGCAGCAGCAGCAGCAGCTGCTGCTGCTGCTGCTGCTGCTGCTTTCGAGAGAGCCAGGAAGAAAACTTAAAATGAGTTCGCCCTAGTACAGGCTTTTGAAGTTTGAACAGACGCTGCGTGTTCCTGGCGAGAGGCGAGAAATGCACCTTTGGCACTAAGCGCTCCCCCCTATCCCACAGCAGCAGCAGCAGCAGCAGCTGCTGCTGCTGCTGCTGTGGCTTGCAGCAGCAGCAGCAGCAAACCCCAAAAGCCCGAACCCCACACAAAGACTGCCACTTCCTACTTCCCCTGCTGGCGACGCCGCAGCTGTCTTAAAAATATCTGCTGCAGCAACTGTCCACCTCAAGGCCAGCCCCGTGTGCATGCATGCAGAGCTGCTGAGCTGTTTCGAATTTGCATGCAGCACATCTTTGCATGCAGCACATCTTGCGGCTGCTGCCAGGCTGGCTGCGTCTTCAACTCCGGCCAACTCCGCCGAGTTGCAAAAATCAAAATCTCTTCCCGCCCCTCTACTCAACTAATTACAACTTGCCCCTTTGCTGCAGCGGGCTTTGAAGTGAAGAAGCAAACTGGAGTTCCGCTGTACCTGCGCGGCCCCGTTCGCGGCTCGCGGTGTACGTACACCCCGTGGTGTACGTACACTCCGCGGTGTACGTACACCCCGTGGTGTACATACACCCCGTGGTGTACATACACCCCGCGGTGTACGTACACCCTGCGGTGTACGTACACCCCGTGGTGTATATACACACCGCGGTGTACGTACACTGCGGGGTGCACGCACACCGCGGGGTGTACGTACACCGCACCGCGTTGCTGCGCGAACTGCGTCTCTGCTTCGCCAGTCTCATTGGAAGTGCGCCGCTATCTCCGCTGCTGCCGTTTGCAAAGTGCTGCAGGAGGGGACTTTGAAAAATTCGGGATGCGCGGGGCGGGGCGGGCTGCTGCTGCGTGGGCTGCTGCCAGCGGGGCCGCGGCGCAAACCCTAAAAAAGGGTTTCCGCGCGGCGCAAACCCTAAAAAAGGGTTTCCGCGCCGGCCGCTCGCCCGAACTCTCAACGACCGCGGACTCAGGGGGGGCTGCTGCCAGGGCCCGGCAAGCCCATCACGTCCCAGTAACTCGGAGGCGGAGTCCTCGGATCTGCTCCAAAACCCCGAGGGGGCATTGGAGGGGCTGAGGGAACAGCAGAAAACTGCGGGTGGGAGTAGTAGGGGGGGGGGGGGGGGGGGGG
>NW_013655367.1:0-3330 GCF_000499385.1 Eimeria necatrix | reverse complement strand
GGGGGGAGGAGGGGGGGGGGGCGTAGGAGTAGGCGCTGGGGGGGAGTCCCGGGAGGAAGTGTTCGCGCGAGAAGAGCCCTCCCCGGGGTTCTTCCGGGGCTTCAAAGTTTCCTTTTTGCATTTCATTTTCATAAATTGCAGATTCTGCACTTCTGGGATAAGGCCGCGGCCACTCTGGCCGCGGCGGCGGGGCGGCGGCGCGCGCGTTCTCGGGTGTACGTACACCTGCGTCCGGCTCCAGGTCGCTCCCCCGCGCCCGCGCCTCCGCCGCCTCCGCCCGCGGCTTCCGCGCGGACTTTAAAGGTTTAAATTGAGAATAAATAGTAAAAAGAAGAAAACAAATCAGCAGAAGTGCAGGCAAACGGGCCTGGGGCTGCTGCTTGCAGCCCCGGCCGCTCGCGGGGAGGCTTTCTGCAAAGACCGGCTGCGCGGGCGCGTGAGCGCCCCCCTCCAGCGCAGCCATTTCCCTTTCTCTTTGCAATTCCTCTTCAGTTAAGTCTTTGCCGAATTTATTAACAATGAAAGGGTCATTTTGAGCCGCCAGGAGGGCCAAGTCGAGCTCCCTGGCCCGCCGCAGCAGCGAAACCCGAACTGGCTCCAAGACCCCCGGAGCCCCCGAACTGGGGAAGCTTTCGAGGTAAGAGAAGCGCCTCATCACGGGAGGCACAATCTGGCTAAGTGCAGACACCATCCGCGCGGGATTGCCTTCTCTTGCCACTTCAAAAAGAATCTTTTCACTTTCACTGACAAGTTTTTCGAAGTGCAGAAGCATCAGCTTCGTCCACAGCTTTCCCCCCTCGGGTGTATGTCCAGCGGACCCCACCACGCCCGCGAGCTTCGCCGCCAGCGCCGCCACTTCTGCTTCTCCGACTCTCGCTTTGCCCTGCTGCTCCCCGCTGCTGCTGCTGCTGCTGCTGCTGCTGCTGCTGTGCGCAGCAGCGCCGCTGCTTCGGAGGCCCAAGAAGGGGCTTCTCAGCTGCGCAACAGCCAGGCAAAAGTGCCGCAGCAAAGCTGCGCGCAGCAGCAAAGAGGGGTGGCCTAAAGCCCTGGCCAGGCGGTGCAGCGAGCCCCAGGGGCGGAGCTGCTGCGGGGCAGCGCCGGCTGCTGCAGCGTGGACGTGGAGGTAGGGGGCTGCAGCAGCTGCTGCAGTTGCTGCCGCCTGCGCTGCTGCTGCTGCTGCTGCTGCTGCTGCAGAGCCTGCGCCCGGCCCCGCCCCCCACTGCGGCCCCCCCTCCCCAGGCCTGCTGTACAAAGGAGCATCTTCCCAAGGGGAGGTTTGTCTTAAGTAATAAGAGCCGTCGGGGGCGAGAGTGGCTGCGTCTGCGGCTGAGTCGGCAGCTGCAGCGCGCCTGCTGCCAGGCCAAGCCGCCTCTGCTGCTCGGGGGCCCCTCGAGATCGCCGCCGACAAAAGAAAAAGCAAAAAACGCATTTGGACTTTGCAAAAAAATTGCAAAGACTGCGCGCGGGGCCGGAAACTGTGCAGGGGAGGCTCGTGGGTCGCAGTGGCGGGAACCACAGACACCGGAAAGCTCGGGACTTCGCGGCGGACTCGGCGGAGAGCTGCAGCTTCGCATGCAGCCGATTAAACAGTTTATAATATTCAAACTAACTCAAAACTCTGCAATAAATGCGCCAAACGCCGCGGGACAGACAGAGCACAAGTCCGCGGAAGCCCTGCCCGCCGCTCTGGCCTCTCCGCAGCAGTTGACCGACGCACGGCCAGCACTCAGACGAAGGGCCCACTTTCGCGGAGATCTCCGAGTTATTGCACTTATTTGAAAGTTTAAAATGCTTAATTATTCGTTATTTGTCGCAAAGAACAGCTGCGGTTGTCCACAGACCCGCAGCTGCTGCGCGGCTCGGATCGGCGAGCGGGTGTTCAACTTCTGTCGTGTGGTGAGCGAGGCTGTTCGGCGTTTGCTGCTCTGCTTCCCCTCCTTCTGTTCTCCAAAGAAGTTCCCGAGCTTTAATTTACTTTTGAAAAAGCACTGAGAAACAGGATTGAGGGAAGCGACGCGATCTTTCCGCCCCTGCAGCCTGCACTGTGATCTGTCTTGAATCGAAGTCGATTCGGACCCGACTGCCGGCGATTCTGCAGACGACACCCTTCACTGTGCTTCAAACTTGCTCGGAAAAACATTTAATTCATAAAGCATGCAGAAGACTCTCTGAGAGGTGCCCGTGGCTGCGGATCAGGGGGTGTGCTCTGCCTCGCATTGAACGGATCGCAGCAAATGCATGCGAGCAGCAGACCACGCTGCGCAGTGCAATGTCAGTGCAGTGTTGCTGCAGTCTACAGTGCAGTTTCAGTCATTATGGCCCTGCAGAGGGTCCCGTGCAGCCTTTCCTGGCCTGCCTTCTGCGCAGAACAGAGCACGCCTCCCGATCCCTAGCTGTAAGCACCTCCCTGGAGGTCTTGTGCCTCCTATATTGCAATTTGTTTGCCTGTCTTGCGATTTTTAGCGCCTAATAAACCTATTATCCAGCTGGCGGAGTCCCATTTACCCCAATGCGGCTGTTTCTGCACGGGTGGGCAACACGGGCTGCTGCTAGTGCTAAACTGTCGATTCAGGCTCATGTTCAAGATGCCTATCTTGCTCTTAGTTGCTACTCTTATCAAGCTTCCCGATCCGCACATATTGGCTCTTTAAAGACTTGCAGTGCATCAACTTGCATGCGTGCACTAAGCACTTTCCTGTTGCACTCTTCCATGGTATGACTGGCAATTATGACTGGCAATCCGCATGCAGATCAGCCCAAACTGCAGCTTCCTTGACGTGGCTTCTGCTTCCACTCTATCTGTTTCAAATGCCTTTAGTCTTTGCTGGCAGAATCGATTTCTTTCGTAGACGAAATGGGCAATGCTCCTCGCAAGTCCAGCTTCCCACTCTGGGCTCTCAGTTACGGAGTGATGTGTTCAGTCGCCACAGGGTCCAAATCCACGAAAGTCCTTTCTAATTGGAAAAAGAAAATGCAGCTAATAGGAAAATGACTCAGTCAATTTGCGGGGGAGGCAGAGGGGCACCTGGGCAGTTAGTAGCGAGTTGTGGAGAGGGGAGTTGAGTGACTCGCAGTGGGCTTCAGCTTGGAGGGAAGTTTAGGATTGCTTTAAGTCCTTGGAAACGGTAAAGTGCAATTTATGAGAATTAAAAGGGTTTCTAGGGAAAGAAAATGGCAAAGGATAGAGCGAAGACTCAAATAACAGAGGATAAACACAAGACTCGAATAACAGAGGATAAACACAAGACTCAAATAACAGAGGATAAACACAAGACTCAAATAACAGAGGATAAACACAAGACTCGAATAACAGAGGATAAACACAAGACT
>NW_013655366.1:20781-33001 GCF_000499385.1 Eimeria necatrix | reverse complement strand
CCCCCCGGGGCCCCCCCCCCCCGGGGGCCCCCAGGGGGCCCCCCAGGGGGCCCCCCAGGCCGGGGGGGCCCCCCTGCTGCTGCGGAGCTGCAAGCGCGGGGAGAGTGTCCTTGAAGACCTGTACGTACACCCGAGAAGCCGGCAGCAGCAGCAGCAGCTTTTGGAGCAGCAGCAAATCTCCGGGCGCGAGTTTGAGGTGTCTGTACACCCTGGGGTGTACAGACACCTCGTCTTCCGCCAACTTGGAGTCTTCAATCAAAACTCCGACACTTTTTCTTTTTCTTCTTCCCCGAAGTTCGACGGGAACTCCGGGCTGCAGCAGCAGCAGCTGCGCGCGCTTCGGGTGTACGTACACCGCAGCCACGTCCCCCCCGTGGCTCGGCCCCAGCCTCAGCAAGTTCGGGGCCCCCAAAACGGACCCTTTTGGGGGGCCCCCTTCCCCGGGGGGGCCCCCCGGGGGGCCCCCGGGGGGGCCCCCTGAGGGGGGCCCCTCCCCGGCGGGGGGGCCCCCCTTGCTGAAAATCCCGCCCCCACGCAAAGAGCCCAGCCACCGAGGGGGGGCCCCCCGGGACGGGGGCCCCGGGGGGCCCCCTGCTGCCAGGGGCCCCCCGGGGGCCCCCATTGCTGCTGGGGGGCCCCCGGCGGCGGGGGGCAGCAGATTGGCCGCAGGGAGGCGGCGGGAAGAGGGCTGCGGCAGCGCGGGGGCCCCCGAGGGAAGCAGCAGCAGCAGCAGCAGCAGCAGCAGCAGCAGCAGCGCACAGGGGCCCCTCAGGGGCAGCGGGGGGGGGCCCCCAGGGGCCCCCAGCAGCCTGCTGCTGCCCAGCATCAACGAACCCCAAACCCTAAACCCTAAACCGCCAGAAGCCCGCGACGCAGAGGACGCCTGGGCCTCGCCGCGCAGCAGCAGCAGCAGCAGCAGCAGCAGCAGCAGCAGCAGCAGCAGCGGGGGATCTGAGTGCGGGCTTTGTCGCCTGTCTGTCTTTTCTTTGTTCTTTTGTCTTCTTCTTTTCAGAATATTAAATTTAAATGCCTTTTTATCTTTTCTGAGAAACTCCAAACAAAGAAAGACAAGAATGGCCCCAGCTGTGGGGCCCCCCGAGGCAGCAGGGGCCCCCCTGCGGCGGTCTCAGAAGCAAATAAGGCTCTGCTGCTGCCTTTATTATTATTTTCTTTTTATTCTTTTTATTTTTTTAATTTATATTTCCATTTGCTTTCATTTATTTGCCATTTAACTCCAGAAACGACAAGGCTTGCGCATGCCTTTACTAGAGGGGCTCCTACCCGCAGCCCCCTAAGGGGGGCCCCTGGGGGCCCCCCAGGGGCCCCTGGGGGGCCCCTGGGGGCCCCCGGGGGCCCCCAGGGTCTTTTTGCAGTCATGCTGCGAATTGCATCTTATTGGCGAAAAGCTTTAATAATTTTATTTGATGGATTGAAATATATTTTAATAAAAAAGGTATTTATTTTACTTAGCCTTTGGTGCAACATAAGGCCCTGGGGGCCCCCATAGGATTTTCTTGTACCTAGGGGCCCCCGGAGGGGCCCTGGGGAGAAACAAGGGGGCCCCTGGGCCTCCCTAGGGGCCCCCAGAGTCCTTGGGGGGCCCCTTGACCTGCTGGGGGCCCCCCTGGCAGGGGCCCCCCTGTGCCCCCAGCTGTACCCTATAAACCCTCTATGGGCCCCTTGAGCTTACCCAGGGTTTCTCTGCAAACCCTTTCAGGGCCTGCCACAGGGGCCCCCTGGGGGGGCCCCCGGGGGGCCCCCTGCAGGGCCCTTATGGGCCCTCAAGGGGCCGCGCTCGGGGGCCCCTTGAGGGCTGCCCCTGGGGGCCCCTTGGGGGCCCCCTCAAGGGCCCCCTTCGGGGCTCTTCTCCGGGCTGCTCGAAGGCCTCAGGGGGCCCCCCTTGGGGCCCCCGGGGGGTTTGCTTCGGGGCAGCAGCAAACTGCTGCCAAGTGCTGCAGCAAGGGGGCCCCCCTGTTGCTTCGGCGAGGTTTAGGGGCCCCCCTGTCCTTCCCTGTGAGGCAATGCCGTCCCCTCCCCAGGCTCTGCAGCAACAGCAGCTGCAGCAGCAGCAGCAGCAGCAGAAACAGCAGCAGCAGCAGCAGCAGAAGCAGCAGCAGCAGCAGCAGCAGCAGCAGCAGCAGCAGCAGCAGCAGCAGCAGCAGCAGCAGCAGCCCCCGTGAGGGGCCCCCACCTTCCACAGCGACCCCTCCCGAAGCTGTGCAAGTCGGGGGGCCCCTGGGGGCACCCCGGGGGGCCCCCAGGGTGACCCCTGGGGGCCCCTCCTGTACCCTGGGGGCCCCCACTATTGAGATAAGGCATCTCGTGGCTGCAGCAGAACGAGCAGCAGCAAAAGGCTGCGGCTGCTGCCCTTCTTTCTGGAGCCAGGCAGCAGCAGCAGCAGCAGAAGCCTCTTTCAACCTCACCTGGGGCGTCAGGGGCCCCTGGGGCCCCTGGGGCCCCCAGGGGGGCCCCCAGGGGGGCCCCCAGGGGGGCCCCCCTCAGGGGCCCCCCTTGGCAGATCCCCCCCTGCAAATTGCCCTGCCTCTCCTTCGGCCCCTACTGAGGGCCACCGTGAGGCTCTCAGTGGCCCTCAAAGCTGCTGCAGAGGCGGCATTGGGGTCCTTGGGGGCCCCCAGGGGGCCCCTGGGGGCCCCCGGGGGGCCCCTGGGGGCCCCCAGGGGCCCCCTGGGGCCCCCCCTGGGGCCCTTGGGGACTCCCAGCGGGGCCCCGGGGGCCCCCGAAAGGCCCCCGGAGTTCCCCAGGGGGCCCCTGGGGCCCCCCTGGGGAACTCCTGGGGGGCCCCCGGGGGCCCCCAGGGGTGGGCCCCGCAAAGAGGCCAGCTGTTGTGGGGCCCCAGAGGGCTGCGAGGGGGGCCCCCAGGGGCCCCCGGGGGCCCCTGTTGCAGAGATGCTGCAGCTGTACCACAAGTTGCTTTTTTGTTTTCTGGAGACCCTGCGCTGCGCCCTTAGGGCTGCCAGCAGGCACCAGAGGGGCCCCCAGGGGGGCCTCGTGGGGGCCCCCCTGTCCATTAGGGAAGTGGCAGCAGTTGCTGGGTCTTCTAAAGGCATCAATGCAGCTCTCCAGCTCCTCTCACACATCCAATCATCAGGGGCCCCCATAGGGGCCCCCACGGGGGCCCCCACGGGGGCCCCCACAGGGGCCCCCACAGGGGCCCCCACAGGGGCCCCCACAGGGGCCCCCACAGGGACCCCTATAGCAGACCTCGCAGGGGGACCCACAGGGGCCCCCACAGGGGACCCTTCAGGGGTCCCCACAGGGGCCCCCATATGGAATACTTCTGGAGGGTACTGCCAGGGCCCAGAAGCCCCTTTTGGGGGCCCCCTTGAGAGTCCCCAGAAGGCCATTGGGGCCCCACCAGAGGCCCCTGACAGGGAGGGCCCCCATTTTGCCGCGCCCCCCGAAAGGGTATTGGGGCCCCGAGCTGCTGAGGCTGCAGCAAGAAGCTGCTGCAGGGACTTTGCTGCAGTCCTTGGGGTCTAGTCTCCCGCCGGGGGCCCTTTGGGGGTCCTTTTGGGGGCCCCTAGACCGCCCCACTTGGGTGGGGAGGGGGGGGGCCCCCACGGGCCTTTCGGGGTCTCCCAGTTTGCTGCTGAGGGCCCGAGTGCCTCTTGTGGGGCTGCTGCAGATCTTAGCTGCCTTCCGGGGGCCCCCTAGGGGGCCCCCTGGGGGCCCCCTAGGGGGGCCCCCTGGAGGCCCCCCTGGGGGGCCCCATGAGGGGCCCCCTGAGGAGGTGGCCCCGGGGGGGGCCCCCAGCGGGCCTTTTCGAGGGGTTGCAGGGGGCCCCCAAAGGGGGGCCCCCGAGTTCTGTCTAGTGAGGGCCCGCATGGCTTTGCTGCAGCTTCTTGAGAGACTCATTTGGGAGGCCCAGGGGGACTGGGGGGCCCCCGCAGGGGCCCCCATTATTCAGACAAAGGGGCTGATTCCGTGGGGTGCTGCTGCGCCAGAGCAGCAGCAGCAGCTGCTGCAGCAGCTGCAGCAGCTGCAGCAGCAGCAGCAGCGCCGGCTGCAGCAGCAAGACGCAGACGAAATGGCCGAGGTGGAAAGGCTGGTATTTGCTGCTGCAGTTCTTTCAGAGGCCCGCGCAAGAGGGGGGCCCCCCAAGGGCTCTCAGGGGCCCTTTTTCTTGGTAAAAACCCCTACCCCCAAAACATTTAGGGTTTAGGGTTTAGGGTTTAGGGTTTAGGGTTTAGGGTTTAGGGTTTAGGATGTTGGCTGGGGGGTTGCTTTCTGTTTCGCTTCTCAGGCACTTTCTCTGGTGAGTGAAGCCCTTATTAAAAGGCTAGACATATTTCTTTCAACTCCCCCGGAGGCCCTGCGGGGGCCCCTGCAGGGGGCCCCCTGGGGGGCCCTGCAAGGGGCCCCCTGGGGGCCCCTCCAGGGGGCCCCCCGGGGGCCCCACGCCCAAGAAGACCCCCTGTGGGGCCCCCCACCTCCACTTTTCCCCGAAGCTGCGCTGCACGAGCTGCTTCCTGCGGGGCTGCTGGGGCCCCCAGGGGCCCCCGGCCCTGCAGCAATATGTTTGCTGCCGCTGCTGCTGCTGCAGTCTTTTGCTGCTGGGGCCTTTGTCCACGACGGGCTCGTCTCGGGCATTTGCCACTACCTGGTGAGGCCCCTCAGGGGGCCCCCCGAAGAGTGGGGGCCCCTCGAGGAGGGGCCCCCACAAGTCCTGGGGGGCCCCCAAGAAAGGGGGGCCCCCATGGGTTTTCATTCGCGGGCCCTAGGGGCCTGCGGGGGCCTCCAGGGCTCCCGGAGGGGCTCCTGGGGCCCCCAAGGGGGCCCCCAAGGGGGCCCCCAGGGGGGCCCCAAGGGGGGCCCTCAGGAGGGCCCCCAAGGGGGCCCCCAGCCGTCATGTTTGCTGGACTATTGGCCCTCAGCTGCCGTCTGCGACCTTGCGAGGTACTTGAGGCTTTTGGGGGCCCCCAATCCTCCCTTTTTTCGGTTTTTGTTTTCTCATTACTTGCCTCCGGGGGCCCCCCAGAAGGGCCCCGGGGGGGCCCCCCCTGGGGGCCCCCAGAGGGGCCCCCAGAAGGGCCCCCACAAAAGCCTGCATGCTGGGCGGCCTCTCTGGGGCCCCCGGAGCCTCCGTTGCAGCAGCAGCAGCAGAAGCAGCAGCAGCAGCAGCAGCAGCAGAGTGGGAAAGTCGCCATCGCTAGCAGCAAGAGCAGCAGCCTTCACTGCAGCAGCAGCACAGAAGGGCATGGCCGATGCTGCAGCAGCAGCTGGGGCTCTGGACCCTTCGGAAGTTGCTGCTGGGGGGCCCCCCTGGGGGCCCCTCTTAGATGATTGGGACTCAGCAGCTGGTTGGCTGCTGCGGCTCTCGCGGCGGCAGCGGCGGCTGCTGCGGCTGCTGCAGCAGCAGGGGGGCCCCCCCCTTGGGGGCCCCGGGGGGCCCCGGGGGCCCCTCCAAACCCACATTCGCAGCTTCTCAAGCTGCAGCAGGCAGCAGCTGCTGCAGCTGCTGCTGGCAGCAGCAAACTCCGGGGCTGTTCCCCCCAGCCCGCAGTGGCTGCAGTACTTAGCAGCACTTCTCAGGGACGGCCCAGGGGGCCCCACAGCACGCAGGGAAGCAGCAGCAGCAGCAGCAGCAGCAGCAGCAGCAGCAGCAGCAGCAGATATTGAAACCCTAGCTCTGGCGTTGCCGTACTTTCCTCCTTTGTCCCTCTTGCCAGCCTTTTGGGTCTCTTCAAAAGAAATTAAAAACCCCAAAAGGGCCCTCTCAGGGAACTGGGGGGCCCCAGGGGCCCCCACGTGCTGCGAGACTCAAAGGGTTGTGCTTGGGGGCCCCCAGGGGCCCCCAAGCACATCAGGGGCCCCTCCGAGGCCCCAGGGGGGCCCCCTGGGGGCCCCCTGGGGCCTCTCTGGTTTTCTTTGTGGGCCTCTTATGCCAAATAAATTAGCTGCTGTCTCTCTCTCGGCCTTGCCGAGTTTGCTGCTAGGGCTGGTGCTGCAGGCGCCGCCTCCCCAGCAGCAGCAGCAGCAGCAGCAGCAGCAAAACAGCAGCAGCAGCAGCAGCAGCGTGCGGTGGCGGGCACTTGGGGCTGTTGCTGCTGCTCTAGAGAACACAGCTGGAGGCCTTTTGGCTTTGTGGCAGCAGCAATTTGCCCCGCTGCACCTTCGAGGCCTGCCTCTTGCTGCAGTCTTCGATATCAGCAGCAGCAGCAGCAGCAGCAGCAGCAGCAGCAGCAGCAGCCAACAGGAACACCTTGCTGCTGAGGGGGCCCCAGCAGCTGAGGGGGCCCCCAGGGGGCCCCCAGCAGCAGCTGTTACGGGCAAAGGAGTTGCCAGGCTCTGTAGACAAGCAGCAATTGCCTCTTTGGCTCTTGCGCACTTAACTAGGGCCATTCCCGTCACAGCAGCAGCAGCAGCAGCAGCAGCAGCAGCAGCAGCAGCAGGAGAAACAGCATTAGGAGCAGCAGCGGGAACAGCAGCAGGAACAGCAGCAGTCGTAGGAGGGGGGGCAGCCGCAGAAAGAGCCGCAGTGGCAGCAGCGGGAGCAGCAGCAGCAGCAGCAGCAGAAGCAGCAGCAGCAGCAGCAGAAGCAGCAGCTGCTGCTGCTGCTAGCCAGCAGCAGGGCCGCCAGCAAGGGCCCTTGCTGCGGAGACAGAAGCAGCGAAAAGCTTTTGCTGCTTCTCTTTCTGTCTCCTGTCTCCTTCAGCTGCTGCCGCTGCAGTCGCTGCGCCACCTGCTGCTGCTGCTGCTGCTGGCTTCAGACCTTTCCCTTTGGGGGGCCCCCGGGGGGCCCCAGCAGCTCGCGGGAGGCATCACTGAGGCCATTTTAGACCTTTTAGAGCAACTACAGCAGCAGCAGCAGCAGCAGCAGCAGCAGCAGCAGCTCTTGCAGCGTGAAAGAGCCCCTTTCCTTTTGCCAGAGGGCCAGCAGTGTGCAGCAGCAGCAGCAGCAGCAGCAGCAGCAGCAGCAGCACTTCGGACTCAGCAGCGCCTGGAGATCCTGACTGCCTTAGAGGAAGCTTGGGGGACACAAAGTCATGAGCCACTGCAGCAGCAGCAGCAGCAGCAACAGCAGCAGCAACAGCAGCAGCACTGTTTAGATGAGGGGCCTTCGGCCTCGCAGTTCCAGCGCGAAGTAGCCGCAGCGCTCGAGGGCCTCCGCAGCAGCAGCAGCAGCAGCAGCAGCAGCAGCAGCAGCTGTGGGGCCCCCTACCCCAGCCGCAGCAGCAGCAGCTGCGGGGGGCCCCCACGTCCCTTGCAGCTTAGAAAAGAGGTACCTGTGGGCCCCTATTATATTGACATTTTGTGGGGGCCCCTCTGAAGCTGCTGTTTGGGGGGCCCCCCAGAAAGGTTGGGGGGCCCCCCTGGGGGGGCCCCTGCTGCTTGCTGCGCTGCAGCAGGGGGCCCCACATCTCTGCTGCTGCAGCAGCCGCAGCAAGCGAACTGAACTTCAGTAGTGAGGGCCTGCTGGCCCGCGCGCTAAGCTAGGGTTTAGGGTTTAGGGTTTAGGGTTTTCGTTGGGGGCCCCATAATGGCCACTAGACCCTCTTTTTAAGTCACTAATTGCTAAAAGAAATAGTCGGAAAGAGCCCTTGGGGGCCCTGCGGCATGGGGGCCCCCCTGTTTTGGGGGCCCCCGCCGAATTGGGGGCCCCCAAAACAGGGGCCCCCGCGGAGTATGAGGCCCCCCTGTTTGGGGGCCTCGGCGGAGTGGGGGCCCCCCTGACAGGGGCCCCTGCGGAGTAGGGGGCCCCCAACACATGGGGGCCCCCGCGGAGTAGGGGCCCCCTGTTTTGGGGGCCCCCGCGGAGTGGGGGGCCCCTCGTTGGGGGCCCCCGGGGAGGGGAGGGCCCCCTGAGCCTTTACGGGGCTGCTCAGGGGGCCCCAAAAAGAGGCCCTGGGCCCCAGCCCCTGCTGCCCCTAAACAAATCAGCCAGACTAAATAAGAAAAACCTAAAGCAACAAAATAGGGCACAGGGGGGCCCCCCCAAACGCAGGGGGCCCCTAGCTAGCCCCAAGCAGGGGGGCCCCATGGCCCACGCAGGGGGGGTGTGGGGGCCCCCGCAGTAAGCTTTAACAACTGGGGGGCCCCCGCGGCTCCCCGGGAACCCCTGGGGGCCCCCCGAGGACCCTCAGAAGCCCCCGGGGGGCCCCCAGGGGCCCCCAGGGGCCCCCAGGGGCCCCCAGGGGCCCCCAAGTTTAGGAGGCCCCACAGTCCCTCCCTTTGGCAGCTCGCAGGGGCAGCCTGCTGCGGGGCCTTCGCTCTGTGCTGCTGCTGTCAAACCAGACCAAATCGTTGGGGGCCCCTGGGGATAGTTGGGGGCCCCCTGGGTATTCAGGGGGCCCCCAACCATCCCTTAAGGGCCCCCTGAACATCCAGGGGCCCCCTTGGGGCCCCCCTGGGGCCCCCCTGGGGCCCCCCTGGGGCGGAATTTATAAGAATGCTGCGGCTAGGCTGCAGCTGCCGCGGCGGGTTGAGTCTCTTGCGGAGTCCGAGGGGGCCCCCGAGGGGGGCCCCTGAAGAAGGGCCCTCAGGAGGTCCCTCCTGCTCTCAAGGGGCCCCTCACTTAACTCAAAAGGCAGGGGGGGCCCCCCCCGGGCAGGCAGCTCACTGGGGAGGGGCCCCCCGTCGGAGACCGCTGCGTAGGGTCTGGGGAGGGGCCTCTTGGGGGCCCCCCCACCCAGGGGGCCCCGGGGGGGCCCCCTCGGGGGGCCCCCCGGGGCCCCTCCGTGGGGCCCCGCGGGGCCCCTAAAGAGACGAACTGTTCGAAACGGAAAAGAACGGGCAGAATGGGGCAAAGAGAAAGAGCCCCCGCCTAAAGACAAAGGCAACGAGGAGGGCTCCATGGGGGCCCCTGAGTGCGGAAAAGGGCCGAGAGGAGGCCCACTTAGCGGCTCTGGCAGCACGTTATCGCGATGAGGCTCCGCTGCTGCTGCTGCTGCTGCTGCTGCTGCTGCTGCAGTGAAAGCGGGAGAAGAGGCCAGGGGGCCCCTCTGCGTCCCATATGCTGGAGAGAAGGGGCCCCCCGAGGGGCCCCCCCAGCGGGGACTGTCGGCAAAAGGACTTTCGTCCCATCTACCTGTTTGGCTTCCGAAGGGGCCCCCGCGGACAAACTGGGGGCCCCTGTCGAATGTGGGGGGCAGCAAAGGGGGGCTGGGGGCCTCCAGCGCCACGAGGGGCCCCCCGGGGGCCCCCCCAGGGGGCCCCCGGGGGGCCCTCCTGGGGGCCCCCCCCGCAGCAACGGGGGCCCCCACAAAGGACCCCATAGGGGGGCCCCCCACCCACTGCGGGCGCCTCCAGCTAAGGCGGCTGCCCGAAGACGCAGTCGAGGGGCCCTCAGTGGGGGGGCCTCCCGTTGAGGGGGGCCCCCCTGTGGAGGGGCCCCCTGTGGTGGGGGGCCCCCCCATGGAGGGGGGCCCCCCTGTGGAGAGGGGCCCCCCTGTGGAGAAGGGGCCCCCTGTGGAGAGGGGCCCCCCAGGGAGCAACGGGGGGCCCCCGGCGGAGTGGGGGGCCCCCCTTGAAAGAGGGTTTTCTGCGGACAGGGGGGCCCCCCTGTAGGGGGGGCCCCCCTCTTCTGAACTGTCCAAACGAAAAGAAGAAGGGGTACCCAAAGAAGACCCACTGCTGCTTCTGAGGGCCCCCAATACTTCAGCCCAGGGGCCCTCCCCCTGTGGGGTCACTTGGGGGGCCCCCTCTCTGGGGCCCTGGCCCCACGGGAAGGGCGGCTCGGGTGCAGCAGCAGCAGCAGCAGCAGCTGCTGCTGCTGCTGCTGCAGCGGGGGACGACTCGGGGCTAAAGCTCGAGGCCTGCGGCCGCAGCCACGAGGGCCACGAGAGCGCAGCAGCAGCAGCAGCTGCTGCTGCTGCTGCTGCTGCTGAGGTCTCTATCCCGCTGCCCGAAGGGGCCACTGAGGGGGGGCCCTCAAACTGGGGACCCTGCGGCCGCGGCGCTGCTGCTGCTGCTGCTGCTGTTGCTGTTGCTGCTGCTGCTGCAGGGCCTCCACCTTTAGCTGGGGGCCCCAAATCTGCTGTGGGCGGCGCCGGCAGCAGCAGCCTAGGGGGCCCCCCTGGGGGCCCCTTTGTGGGCGCGTTCTCTGCAGGGAGTCCTCCCTCTGTTGCTGCTGCTGTTGCTGTTGCTGCTGCTGCTGCTGCTGCTGCTGCTGCTGGGGCCGGCTTTAGGGGGGGCAGCCTCCGCGTTTGGGCCCTCAAAGGGGCCCTCGAAAGAGCTGCTGCTTCTTGCTGGAGGGGCCCCTCGTTTTTAGTGAGCTGCGGCGCCTTGTGGGTGTCTTCCCTGCTGCTGCTGCTGCTGCTGCTGCTGCTGCTTCTGCTGCTGCTGCTGCTGCTTCTGCTTCTCTTGTTGCTGCTGCTGCTGCTGCTGCTGCTGCTGCTGCTGCTGCTGTCGCTGCTGCTGCTGCCTTGTGGGAGGGGCCCCCGGGGCGGGGCGTAGAGGGCCCCGATTTGCTGCAGCAGCAGCTGCGCGTCGCTCGGCAGCTTTTTGAAAGCTTGCCGCAGCAGCTGCGGCTGCAGCAAAGCAGGACTTTCCCGAACTGCTGCTGCTTCTTCCGGCAGCAGCAAACTCACTGCGTCCATCACCGTCAGGTCCAGCGGGCCTGCACGCACGCGCTCGCGCTGCAGCACGCTGCTGCTGCTGCTGCTGCTGCAGCAGCAAGAGCGGCAGCAGCAGCAGCAAGAGCGGCAGCAGCAGCAGCAAGAGCGGCAGCAGCAGCAGCAAGAGCGGCAGCAGCAGCAGTGACAGCAGCAACAGCACTGGCCACTCCCGCGCTCTCCGCCGCAGCAGGGCGCACGAACGCGTCCCCAAACCCTAAACCCTAAACCCTAAACCCTCGACGCGCAGTCCCGCGACCCTAACCTCAAACCCTAGATTCTAAACCCCAAACCGTAGACCCTGAACTCCAAACCCTAAACCCTAAACCCTAAACCCTAAACCCTCGTCGCTGGGTCCCGCGCCCCAACCCGAAACCCTAAACCCTAAACCCTAAACCCTAAACCCTAAACCCTGCGGACGGTCGATGTGGATGTTGGTGGAGGGTCCGATTCTTGCTGCTCCTGCTGCTGGCCAAACTGGCAGCGAAACATTAACTTTAAAAAGAGTATCTCCTGCAGCAAAGAGGCAGCCAGCAGCAAAAAGGCGGGGCCTAGCAGCAGCACTTGCGAGAAAAGGCGACAGCAAACACCGCCACAGCCGCTCGCACTCGCTCTCCCCCGCTGCTGCTGCTGCTGCTGCTGCTGCTGCTGCTGCTGCTGCTGCTGCGGGGGCAGGCGGTGCAGCGGGGGTGCAGATCGCCGCCGCGGGCTCGCTGCTGCTGCTCCCAGCGCCGGGACCTCCCGCTGCTGCTGCCGAATAGGAGATATTCCCACAGAGTCGAAGTCGCCGTAGGGGTCCACGCAAAGAGCAATTTCCTAAAAAGATAAAAAGAAAAATTGCAAAAGACAAAAATTAAAAAAAGAAAAAAGAAAAAAGATATTTAATTAAACAAAAAGACAAAAATGATTTAAATAAACAAAGAAGTAGGAAACAAGGAGATAAAACGGAGACGAAAAAGAAGCAAAATGACAAAAAAGTAAAAGGAGATAATTCAGGAGATGGAAAAAATTAAAATAAAATAAAATAAAATAAAATAAAATAAAATAAAATAAATAAAATAAATAAAATAATGAGGAGGAAGCTTAAAGAAGAAAAGGAGATTGAAGAAATAAAAGGATATGAAAGAAAACAAAAGGAAGGAAATAGAAGAAATAAGAGATTAAAATTTTAAGAAAATAAAAAGAAATAAAAAGAAAAAGATAAAAGAAAAAGGATTAAATGGAACAAAAAGGAGATGAAAGAAAATAAACAAAAAGAGAAAAAGACAAACGAGAATAAAATAAAAAAGGAAATAAAAGGAAATAAACAGAAAATAAAGAAAGAAAAAAATGACACACATAAAAGAATAAAATAAATAAATAAAATAAATAAGCCAAAACAAACAAAACAAACAAACAAAACAATAAAACAAATAAAACAAACAAAACAAACAAAACACTAAAACAAACAAACAAACAAAACAAACAAAACAAAACAAATAAAACAAAACAAACAAACCCTTACAAATAAACAAACCAAACAAACAAACAAACAACAAACAAACAAATAAGTAAATAAACAAATAATAATAAATAAACAAATAAACAAACAAACAAACAAACAAACAAACAAACAAACAAATAAACAATAATAATAAACAAATAAA
>NW_013655366.1:7500-20681 GCF_000499385.1 Eimeria necatrix | reverse complement strand
TAAACAAATAAATAAATAAATAAATAAATAAATAAATAAATAAATAAATAAATAAATAAATAAATAAATAATAAAGCACCGTGTCCAAAGTGCAGTATCCAGGCCCTTCTTGGAAGTTGGGAAACATTTTTGAAATCATAAAAAAGATTTTAAAAGAAGAAAAAACTTTTCCCGGAAAGACAACAGCGTCGCTGCGGAGGTACGGGGCTGCATGCGCGAGAAACAGCTGCTGCTCGTCCACAAACAGCGCTTTGCTGCTGCTGCTGCTGCTGCTGCTGCTGCTGCTGCTGCTGCTGCTGCTGAGGGAGCCCAGGCACTGCAGCAGACTGTCCGCGCCAGCCTGCAGGCTCCGCACCAGCTCCCCCAGCGCCCACGGGCCTCCCCTGCTGCTGCTGCTGCTGAGAACCACGCTGCTGCTGCTGCTGCTGCTGCTGCTGCTGCTGCTGCTGCTGCTGCTGCTGGTGTGGGGCAAAAGAAGGGAGCCGGGCGCACGTCGAGCGTACAGCTCCGGCAATTCGCCCGCAGCATCACTTGCTGCGCCTTGCTGCTGCTGCTGCTGCTGCTGTTGTTCCTGCTGCTGCTGTTGTTGCTGCTCCTGCTGCTGTTGTTGCTGCTCCTGCTGCTGCTGTTGTTCCTGCTGCCCCTGCTGCTGTTCCTGCTGCTGCTCCTGCTCCTGCTGCTGCTGCTGCTGCTGCTGCTGCTGCTGCTCGGCCTGGATTTGGCTGGCTCTTTCGGCAGGCGTTTCGAAAGCAGCAAGACGCAGCAGATCTGCACTCTCTCCCCTGCTTGCTGCTGCTGCTGCTGCTGCTGCTGCTGCAGCAGGAGGCTTGAAGGCAGACGGCAGCTGCACGTCGGGCGGAGGCAGGTAAAACGTTTCCCCCAGAAACTCCTGCTGCTCAGGGTCCAGCAGCGGCTGCTGCAGCAGCAGCAGCCCCTGCTGCTGCTGCTGCTGCTGCTGCTGCTGCTGCTGCTGCTGCCTTATGCCAATTACCTTTGTGTCTCGCCCCACACCAGACTTAATAGACCAAAAGGAGTGCTGCAGCAGCGCCAGCAGCTGCAGCCGCTGCACTGGCCTCGCAATGGCTTTGCTGCTGCAGCGCAGCAGCGTGCTGCTGCTGCAGCTGCCGCCCGAGGCCGGCTCGCTTGCTGCTACAACATACGGCAGATAGGTGTCCCCTGCTGCTGCTGCTGCTGCTGCTGCTGCTGCTGCTGCTGCTTCGGCAGAAGCAGCGTCTGCGCTCGGAAGGAGTGGCAACACAGTGACAATGTCTGCAGGTGCTGCTGCTGCTGCTGCACCTACCGGCGTGTCTGCTGCTGCGTCTGCTGCTGCTGCTGCTGCGTCTGCTGCTGCTGCTGCTCCCAGCTTCGCATAAAACACGCGGCCAGGATATATGCGCGGGTCCATTTGCTGCAGCTGCTGCAGCGCAGCAGCAGCAGCAGCAGCAGACAGCGTGTGGGGGTGGTCAACAGGCAGAATTTGTACTCTTTTAAGTACAGGTAGCGAGGTTGCTGTTGCTGCTGCTGCTGCTGTATCTGCTGCTGCTGTATCTGCTGCTGCTGCTGCTGCGGCGGCGGCGGCGACGTCGCCTGGGGTCACTTCGGCTGCTTTTGCTGCTGCTGCTGCCGGCGGCAGCAACGGGCTTGAGCCGCAGCTGCTGCTGCTGCTGCTGCTGCTGCTGCAGTGTGCTGCAGCTTCGGGGCTTAGCAGCACACTCGGGGAACAACTGGCTGCTGGAGATGCCACTGCTGCTGCTGCTGCTGCTGCTGCTGCTGCTGCTGCTGCTGGCATAGGTAGCGTCTCAGGTGAGCGCAAGCTTGCTGCTGCTGCTGTTGCTGCTGTTGTTGCTGCTGCTGCTGCAGTTGGTGCGGCTGTGTTGTCTGCTGCTGTGCATGCAGGGCCCGCAGCAATGTCAGCTGAATTGTCCACACTCTTAGCTGCTGCTGCTGCTGCTGCTGCTGCTGCCTCCGCTGCTGCCGTTGTTGTTGCTGCTGCTATGGCTGCTTCTGCTGCTCCTTCCGTCGTTGCTGTTTCTGCTGCTTCTGCTGCTGCTGCTGCTGCTTCTTGGCTGAAGCTGATGTGGGGCGACGCGCCGAGGCTCTCTGCTGCTGCTGCTGCTGCTGCTGCAGCGCATGAAGCTGCTGCTGCGGGCAGCATGGCCTTCAAGTGACTCTTGCTGCTTGCTGCTGCTGCTGCTGCTGCTGCTGCTGCTGGCAGCACAGGCTCCAAAGGACTCCTGCTGCCTGCTGCTGCTGCTGCTGCTGCTGGGAGCATGGGCTCGAAGGGGCTCTTGCTGCCTGCTGCTGCTGCTGCTGCTGGCAGTAAGACCTCCAAAGGACTCCTGCTGCCTGCTGCTGCTGCTGCTGCTGCTGCTGGGCTCCGCAGCAAACGAGGTGACTTCCTTATCCCAAGGCCATCGGGTCTGTGAGGCGAGCAGCTACGAGAGCTGCTGCCTGCTGCTGCTGCTGCTGCTGCTGCTGCTGCTGCTGCTGCTGCTGCTGCTGCTGTTTCGCTCGAAGGCGCAGAAGAAGGGCTGCTGCTGTTGCGGACATCTGCTGCTGCTGCAGCTGCTGCTGCAGCTGCCGCTGCCCCTGCAGCTGCTGCTGCATCTGCGGGTAAGCAGGATGGCGAGCAAGGGAGGCTGCTGCAGCTTGCTGCTTCTGCTGCTGCTGCTGCTGCTGCTGCTGCTGCTGCTGCTGCTCTTGGTGCCACCGCAGCAGGCAGAAAAGCCTGTGAGTTTCTGCTTCTGATGCTGCTGCTGCTGCTCTTGCTGCAGCTGCTAGCACAGTCTGCTGCTGCTGCTGCATCGAGCAGCACGCCGGAGGGGCTGTGGATGCTGCTGCTGCTTGCTTCTTCTGCTGCTGCTGCTGCTGGGCCTGCGAGCCACATGCAGCTTGGACTGCTGCAGCCTGCTGCTGCTGCTGCTGCTGCTGCTGGCTGCAGCAGCTCATTGTTGCTCTTGTTGCTGCTGTCGGCCCCGCTGCTGCAGTTCGAGGGCTCGACAGCAGCGCAGGGGTCCCATGTATCTGCAGCAGCAGCAGCAGCAGCAGCAGCAGCAGCAGCAGCAGGAACTTTGTATTGATTCTCGCTGTCAGGAGATGCTGCAGCAGTAAGCCCTTGGGCCCCTTGATGCTGCACTTGCTGCTGATCTTGCTGCTGCAGCTGCTGCTGCTGCTGCTGCTGCAGCTCGTGCTGCTGCTGCTGCTGCAGCTCGTGCTGCTGCTGCTGAACTGCTTCGTGCGTTAACCGCTGCTGCTGCTCTGCAGCTTGGTCCTCAGTCACCTGCTGCTGCTGCTGTTGCTGCTGCTGCTGCTGCTCATGCTGCTGTTGCTGCTGGACTTCATTGTGTGTTTGTCCCTGCTGCTGCTGCTGCGGCAGCACCTGCTGCAGCAGCTGCTGCTGAGGAAGCTTCTCCTGCGGCTGCATTGCATGCTGCGGATGTGTGCCTCAGCTGTCGGCTGGACCATGCCGCAGCGAGCTCCAAACCCTAAACCCTAAACCCTAAACCCTAAACCCTAAACCCTAATCTTGGGCCAAATGTCTCTGCTGCTGCCCTTTTTAAAGAATCTTTAAAAGCAGCAGGCAAAGAAATAGAGAAATAAAAGTTACAAGACAATGCGGCAGCTGGATCGGGCGGAGCGGCCTCACGAGAGACCCTAAACCCTAAACCCTAAACCCTAAACCCTAAACCCTAAACCCTTAACCCTGAAATACAGGAGCAGCATTTTCTTGAGGCGCTCCCGTAGAACTAAGCAAAAAACAACATTGTGCTGCCCAGCCCTGCTAAGGCTCAGATGTGTAGGGCTAGCTGTCCAGGGTTTAGGGTTTAGGGTTTAGGGTTTAGGGTTTAGGGTTTTTAGCCCTGAGTCGTCGCCGCATATTCTTCGCTTATTATTTTAAACTTTAACCTTAAAACGTGAATTTGCTGTGTCCTCTTGAAGGACGTCGCAGTGAACCCTAAACCCTAAACCCTAAACCCTAAACCCTAAACCCTAGGTGACTGGGAAAGGTTTATCGATGCGGAAAGAAACGTATTTCACTCGATTCCTGCGCGCCTCAGTGGTTTACGGTTTAGTGTTTTGAGCTAAAATAGCGTTTCAAATAAATTCGAAGGGTTTAGGGTTTAGGGTTTAGGGTTTAGGGTTTGGGGTTTACGAGGCCGCCGCGCTCTGCCGCCCGCCTCTCTTCGCGGCTGCTCCGCCCGGCCCGAGACAAAGATTTGAATTATTTATTTATTTTATTTTATTTTATTTTATTTTTAAATTTATTTTTAAATTTATTTCTTTTTTATTTTTCATTTGTTCATTCTCTACTTCGCAGCTGCAGCAAGACATGAAGGGTTTCGGAGCTGCTGCTGCAGTTGGACACAACAAAGGCGAAAAAACTAGTTGAAACGAGGTTTTTGTCGAAACCCTAAACCCTAAACCCTAAACCCTAAACCCTAAACCCCCATGCAGGGCTGGGATAGTTGCCCCAAACCCTAAACCCTCACGCGGCATCGCGGCACCTGCGTAAACCCTAAACCCTAGATCCACTTGGGGGTGTGGAGCGTTTGTCCTAAACCCTAAACCCTCAAACCCTAAACCCTCAAACCCTAAACCCTTACGCGGCACTGCTGCGCCCGCCTCTTCACTGGAAGCTCGCCAAACCCTAAGCGCTAAACCCTAAACCCTAAACCCTAGGCGTGAGCTCTGAAGCCTCAAACCCCACAAAGACACAGCAGCAAAAACACCGCTGGCTCCAAACCTCTAAATCGAGGGTTTAGGGTTTAGGGTTTAGGGTTTGGAGGCCCCCGTTTCTTTGCTTCAGTGCTTCGTCTGAAACACGTCGATAATTACAAAACACAAAA
The DNA here is from genome assembly GCF_000499385.1 of Eimeria necatrix. Classification (NCBI taxonomy): domain Eukaryota; phylum Apicomplexa; class Conoidasida; order Eucoccidiorida; family Eimeriidae; genus Eimeria; species Eimeria necatrix. The sequence continues at coordinate 15,834 of NW_013655366.1, read as the reverse complement.
AAGGGTTTGCAGTGGGTCCAAGGGCCAAGGGTTTGCAGCAGTGAGCAGCAGCAGCAGCAGCAGCTGCTGCTGCTGCTCTTTTTTCTTGCTGCTGCTGCTGCTGCTGTTGCTGCCGCTGCCTCTAGTGCTGCTTCTGCTGCTCTTGCTGCTGCTGCTGCTTCTGCTGCTGTCCTTAACGCTAAATTTACTGCTGCTGCTGCTTCTGGCTGCTGCTGCAGCTCTTGTTACTTGCTGCTGCTGCTGCTGCTGGCTGCTGCTGCAGCTCTTGTTACTTTCTGCTGCTGCTGCTGCTGGCTGCTGCTGCAGCTCTTGTTACTTTCTGCTGCTGCTGCTGCTCCAGTGAGGTCCTCACTTTGATCTAAAGCTAAACCCTCAAACCCTAGCTGCGAATTACGCCTTCCGTAAACCCTAAATCCTCTTAAAACCCTAAACCCTAAACCCTCTCTAAACCCTAAACCCTCTCTAAACCCTAAACCCTCTCTAAACCCTAAACCCTCGGTGAGCTCTAAACCCTCGAGAAAAACAGCCGAAGCAGTGCCCCAGCGAGGGCTCCACAGAAATCAAGCGACGACTAGGGTTTAGGGTTTAGGGTTTAGGGTTTAGGGTTTGCAGCAAAAGGCTCATTTCAGCATATCAAATATCTGCTGCAGCACCTTCGAGTTATTTGCTGCTGCTTCGGGATCGCCGGGAGCAATTAGGGAAGATATAGGGGGGGCATCTCCTCTCTGCACGCCAAACCCTAAACCCTAAACCCTAAACCCTAAACCCTAAACCCTAAACCCTAGGCCACAAACCCTCAAAGAGTTCCGCGCTGCAGAGCAGCAACTGACTCTGCTTGTCTTAGGGTTTTGAAATGAGGGTATAGGGCTTTCGATCTAGGGTCTAGGGTTTAGAAACTAGGGTTTAGGGTTTACAAGCTAGGGTTTAGGGTTTAGGGTTTGCTGGGGTGAAGGCTTACCGGCACCACTTTCCGCAAACCCTCAAGATCCCGGTTGTCAGTGAGGCTAATCCAGTCATACCGATCTGCAGCAGCCGCCCAAACCCTAAACCCTAAACCCTAAACCCTAAACCCTAAACCCTCGAAGCCGCTAACTTGGACGTAAACACCAGCCAGCAGTGCTGCCCCTAAAGAACAGCTGTAAGGCCCCGAGGGCCTCAGCGCTCCAACCAAAGAACTCCTAGGGTTTATGGTTTAGGGTTTAGGGTTTAGGGTTTAGGGTTTAGTTACTTAGGCTAATGAGGGCGCTGCGGATATAATACCAAAGATGAGTTGCTGCAGGGTTTAGCTCGAGGGCCACCAAATAGTGCTGCAGGGCTTCTTCCATTTGCCCTGCGCCGCAAACCCTAAACCCTAAACCCTAAACCCTAAACCCTAAACCCTAATCCGTGAGTCCCGAGCCCTCAACCGCTCTGCGGCAAGCCAGCTCTGAGACTTCGGCGGTTTAGGGTTTGAGATAGGGTTTAGGGTTTAGGTCTCGCGAGCTCACAACTAGGATTAAGGGTTTGCGCACTGTGACAATTAGGGTTTAGGGTTTAGGGTTTGAGGCGCCCTTTAGCTCCCCACACGCCCAGCTGCTGCCCCGCGCCCCCAGGCCGGAGACCAAGGGTTTAGGGTTTAGGGTTTAGGGCTTGGGTTGAGGCCTGGCGAGAACTGCGGAGCGCCAGCAAACCCTAAACCCTAAACCCTAAACCCTAAACCCTAGCCCGTGAGGACTTGGGCGTGGCGGCGTGCGGGGAAAACCCCCGGCGCAGGCCGGGGCTAGCGCCCAGGGCCTAGGGTTTAGGGTTTAGGGTTTAGGGTTTAGGGTTTAGGGTTTACCGAGGTTGGCCTTGGCCACCCCCATGTTGGTCCAAGCCCGCGGGTAGTTTGGCTTCAACTTGAGGGTTTGAGAATAAGCCACGAGAGCAGCAGCAGATCTTCCGGAGTTGGCCAAAGTGGCTCCAATTTTATTCCACAAAGAAGCTGCTGCTTCTTCTTTCCTGCAAACCCTAAACCCTAAACCCTAAACCCTAAACCCTAAACCCTAAACCCTAAGCCCTAGGCCCTTGGCCGCCCGCGGCACCAGCTCCGCGCGCCCCAATCTCCGCGCTCCGCAAACCCTAAACCCCCCACCCCGCAAGCAAACCTAAACCCTAAACCCCAAACCCTAAACCCTAAACCCTAAACCCTAAACCCTCACGCGTGCTTCAGGGCTTCTGCCAGGTGCAGCAGGGCCTCGTCGTAGTGCCTGTCAATGTTGTACAAAACCCCCAAAGCTGAATGCAGTTCTGCTGCTGCTGCTGCTGCTGCTGCTTCTGGCTGCTGCAGTGCTGCTTCGAAGAGAGACACCAGTTCTGCCTTCAGCAGGTGAAAGTCCTCCGGCGGTCGCTCCTGAACCCCAAACCCTAAACCCTAAACCCTAAACCCTAAACCCTAAACCCTTCATAGAACATGCAAACCCTGGGGCTCAGCGTTTGCGCAGCAGGTTAAGGGCCAGCGGCGGCGCAGCGCTGTGGGGCCTGCGGCTGCTACGGCGAAGGGTTAGGGTTTAGGGTTTAGGGTTTAGGGTTTAGGGTTTAGGGTTTAGGGTTTACGGAAAGGCCCGGCAGGTTCTGGAAATCGTCGTGGTTTGTCAACCAAGTTCGCAGATAAAGAAGGGCTTGAGATACATCCAGCTCGTTGGTGAGAGAAACCCCAAGAGCCATCAGACTGCAAAACCCTAAACCCTAAACCCTAAACCCTAAACCCTAAACCCTAAACCCTGGGCTTTGGTGGCTAGAAGGCAAGCTCGACTTGCCGTCACGCCAAGAGGTGCCAGAGAAAGGACAAAAATTAGGGTTTACGGTTCAGAGAAAAGGGCTAGGGTTTAGGGTTTAGAGAGCTAGGGTTTAGGGTTTAGAGAAAAGGGCTAGGGTTTAGAAATGCTAGGGTTTAGAGCCCACCTGTCAAGGTTGTAAGGGTCAACGCTGTGGCCTTTCTTCAAGCAGTGAATCGCCTCTACATCCTGAACAGCCCCAAACCCTAAACCCTAAACCCTAAACCCTAAACCCTAAACCCTAAACCCTAGGTTTGTTAGCCCTAGCGTCTCCGCCCTGCTGCTGCCTCGCAACCTCCTGCGTTCGGCGGCGCCCGCGCTGCGCCGCGCGCCTAGGGTTTAGGGTTTCGCGAGGGTTTAGGGTTTCGCGAGGGTTTAGGGTTTAGGGTTTAGGGTTTAGGGTTTGACCTGCTCCCTGTCCGCGTGGCACTGGCCAAGCAGCCGCCAACCCTCGCTGCTGCTAGGGTTTTTCTGAACTTCTGCTTCCAAAACCCAAACCGCCTGCTGCAGCTTTCCTTCTTTTATTAATTTGTTTGCTGCTTCCAAACCCTCGCCAAACCCTAAATAAGGGTTTTCTCTGCTGAAACTCAACAACGCCTCCTCGCCCTCTGCGCGCACAAACCCTAAACCCTGAACCCTAAACCCTCATCCCTAAACCCTGAGCCCTTAACCCTAAACCCTAAACCCTTAATTCTGAACCCTAAACCCTAAACCCTAGACCCTAGACCCTAAACCCTTGAGATGCTCCTGGCAGCTCTAAAGCCGCAACCCTATAGAAGCTCACCCATGTCGGTAAACCCTAAACCCTAGCTCGTCAAAACCCTAAACCCTAAACGCGGTTTTCTGAGCCAGAGCTCTAAACCCTAAACTCTTGACCCTTAGCCCGAAACCCTAAACCCTAAACCCTAGGACTCGCTAAGTCTCACCTGTAGCATCTCCCATGGAAACATCAAACATTTCGTCTGGAAACACGCACAAGCCTAAACCCTAAACCCTAAACCCTAAACCCTAAACCCTAAACCCTGAACCCTGCACCCTGAGCTCTAGGCACTCCCTGAACGCCTGAAGCCGCATACGAAGCCCGCTAAAGCCTAGGGTTTAGGGTTTAGGGTTTGGGGTTTAGGGTTTAGGGTTTACCAGCCCTTTCCTTGGGGTCTTGCTCGAGAATTCTTTCCATGTCTTCAGACTTGAAAATGGACTGAAACAGCCCCAGCTCTTCAGCGTCAATTTCACCCTAAGCCCAAAACCCTAAACCCTAAACCCTAAACCCTAAACCCTAAACCCTAAACCCTAAGTCTGGCTCTCTAATTCGCCGCGACCCAGCAAAGCAGGGCCTTCCACTTTTTGAGGGTTTGGGGTTTAGCACGCGAGGGTCTGCAGCTTCGAGTCCGAAGGGTTTAGGGTTTAGGGTTTAGGGTTTAGGGTTTAGGGTTTAGGGTTTACGTTGGCGTGGGCTCTTTTCCATGTTTCTTCTAATTCGCGCAGCGAGGCTTCGAAGTCACTGGGGGCCTCCTGGGGGTCTTTAGCAGCAGCAGCAGCAGCAGCAGCAGCAGCAAAACCCTCAGCAGCAAAACCCTCAGCAGCAAAACCCTCATCAGGGTTTTGCTGCTGCACTTCTTTGGCTGCCAGCACCGTGTCCCAGTCCACTGGCTCCCCCTCCGCCGACAACAACTGCGCCGCAAACCCTAAACCCTAAACCCTAAACCCTAAACCCTAAACCCTAAACCCTAAACCCTAAACCCTAATAAGGACACGCTGCATGCACCTAACCCAACTCCTGGAGCTGCTGCCGCTCTGCCGAGGCCACAGCCTTCACCTTGAAGCCTCCCCGCTCCGACCTTAGGGTTTAGGGTTTAGGGTTTAGGGTTTAGGGTTTAGGGTTTAGGGTTTGCCTGTCCGTTCTCCAGCCTGAGGCCCCCCTCCGCAAGGGCCTCCACGAACTTCGTGAATTCCGCATTCATTATTTTGGGGCCCCCCACGGCCTTGAGGCCCCTCACCAGGTCGCGGGCCACGGCCTAAGCAGCAGCAGCAGCAGCAGCAGCAGCAGCAGCAGCAGCAGCAGCAGCAGCAGGCGCAGCAGGCGCAGCAGAGGTGCAGCAGCAAGCGCAGTAGCAGGTGCAGCAGCAGCAGCAACAGGTGCAGCAGCAGAAAAGGGGCAGCAGAAGCCGCAGCGGTAGTGGCAGCCGTGCTGGTTGGTGCAGCAGCAGCAGCAGCACGAGCGGCAGCAGGAGCCACAGCAACAGCAGCAGCAGCAGCAGCGCTGGTTGCTGCAGCAGCAGCAGCAGAAGGAATAGCTGTGCAAGGAATAGCTGCTGTAAAGGTGTCAGCAGCAGTGCTGCAACACCAGCCGCAGCAGCAGCAGCAGCAGCAGCAGCAGCAGCAGCAGCAGCAGCAGTAGAGGCAGCATCAGCAGCGCAGCAGCACGAGTAGGTGCAGCAGCAGCAGCAGCAGCAGCAGTAGAAGCAGCAGCAACAGCAACAGCAGTGATTCGAATTAAGGGGAGAAAAGCAAAGCAAACAGCAGCAGGGCATGCCTGAAGCACAATCAGCAGCAGCAACAGCAGCAGCAGCAGCAGCAGCAGCAGCAGCAGCAGACGCTGCAGTTCTCACTGGGTCAAAAATTTCGGGTTGTTGCAGCACTTCCTGTGGCTGCTCTTTCTGTTGCTGTTGTTCCTGCTGCTGCTGCGGCTGCTGCTGCTGCTGCTGCGGCTGCTGCGGCTGCTGCTGCTGCTGCTGCTGCTGCTGGAAGAATAGGTGGAAAGGAAACTGCTGCTGCAGCGGCAGCTGCGCCCCAAAGGGAGGCCGGGGAGCAGCAGCAGCAGCAAGTCTTTGGGAGGCCTCGTAGGCCCCACTGACAAAGAGGGGGGCCCCAAACAGCTGCTGCTGCTGCTGCTGCTGCTGCTGCTGCTGCTGCTGCTGCTGGGCTGGTGGGGGACCCCCCAGGGAGAGTGACCCGAACTCCTGAGGGAAACAGCAGCAACAGCAGCAGCAGCAGCAGCAGCAAGGGTGGCAAGTGCAGAAGCAGGCACTTTAGTGGCAGCAGCAGCAAAAAAGCGGCAGAAGCAGCAGCACAAGCCGCAGCAGCAGCAGCAGCTGCAGCAGCAGCAGCAGCAGCCGCTGCAGCAGCAGCAGCTCACCTTGGCCCACTGCTGCACCAGCCCCGTGTCTCCGCCAAAGCGCTTCAGCTGCTGCTGCTGCTGCTGCTGCTGCTGCTGCTGCTGCTGTCGAGTAAGGAATTCTGCGGCCCACGCAGAGGGCCCATGCTGCGGTTGCTGCTGCTGCTGCTGCTGTTGCTGCTGCTGCTGCTGCCTTGCTGCAGGGTGCAGAAAGTGCTCTCTGAAGTGAGAAGAGCGCAGCAGCTCTGCTTCTGCTGCTGCTTCTGCTGCTGCTTCTGCTGCTGCTGCTGCTGCAGTGCTGCTGGACAAAAGCCCCTCGACGCCCCCTGGAAGCAGCAGCAGACTCGAAAGCGCCAAACCCTAAACCCTAAACCCTAAACCCTCGCCCTCAGTTCCGGGCCTCTAAACCCTAAACCCTAAACCCTAAACCCCCGCTTACGAGCTTCAGGAGCAATTCTTGCTGCTGCTCTTTCTGCTGCTGCTGCGTCAGCAGGGGGTATAAACACATCTTCTGCTGCTTCAGCAGCAGCAGGGGCCCCCAGGGGCCCCTTTTGCTGCTGGGGGGCCCCCAGGGGGGCCCCCCTGGGGGCCCCTAGGGGGGCCCCCAGCTGGTCCCCCAGGGGCCCCTGGAGGCCACTTAAATCGTACCCTTCCGTCAGCTGCGCAGCAGTCGCAAACCCTAAACCCTAAACCCTAAACCCTAAACCCTAAACCCTAAACCCTAAACCCTAACGCGCCCAAAGCGACGAATGGCCTTGCCCTAAGCTGGAACAGCCTCCAGCTCGGCCGCGCAAACCCCCAAGCGTAAACCCTAAACCCTAACCCCCAAACCCTAAACCCCAAACCCTAAACCCTAAACCCTAAACCCTAAACCCTAAACCCTACCTGCTGAGTCCTGAGGGGGTCTTGTGTCACGGAACTCAGGAAAGAAGTCAGAGGGTTTGAAGAGGCCCCAGAAATGGAGGGCCCCGAGGGGGGGGCCCCACAGCCCTGCGGCTGCGGCTGCGACAGCAGCGCCCGAAAAGCCATCCCAAACCCTAAACCCTAAACCCTAAACCCTAAACCCTAAACCCTAGGCCCTGGAGCGAGGCCCTGGTTCCCAGGCCCACGCCTGGGCCGCCAGCCCCGGCAGAAGCTGCTGCTGCGGGGCCCCACAGACAGCCAGGGGGCCCACAGCGCAGCAGCAGCAGCAGCAGCAGGAGCAGCAGCAGCAGCAGCTGCTGCTGCAGCTAGCTCGGGGCTGCTGCAGTCTCCAGGGGCCCCCAGGGGCCCCCCAAGAGCTCTCGTGCTTCTTGAGAGGCTGGGCAGCCGTGGTGCGTCGCAGCCATAGGCAGGCGAGCTAAATTCAGGGTCTAAACCCTAAACCCTAAACCCTAAACCCTAAACCCTAGCCCGTGGAGCGGGAAGCAGCAGCAGCTGGGGGGCCCCGCGAGACGGAAAAGAGGAAAGAGCGGCTACGGAGGACGCCGGAAGAGTTGTAATTCGGACAAATGATATAAATTAACATTTAAGATAATTTAATTATTTAAAATTAAAAAAAAATGAAAATGTTTCGGCGAAAAGAAACGCTCCGAGTGGCGCTCGCCGCAGGTGACCGAGGTGTCTATACACCTGAGCGCCGCGAGCGCTTCTTCCTTTAACTCCTTTTTAATTCATTTTATTTTTTTATTTTTTATTTATATTTCAATTATTTCACTTTTTAATTCACTTCTCCACTTCAGACGCCCGAGACATCCCTAGAAGCCTCCCGCGCAAACCCCAAGCCAAACCCTAAACCCTAAACCCTAAACCCTAAACCCTAAACCCTAAACCCTAGTTCTTGAAATGCGCAGCCTCAAGCGAATCAGTAAACCCTCATTTAACCCTGAATGCCCTTCTCTGGCACGCGGGTGCAAGTTTCCCCTGTGTTGCCGGCTCCTAAACCCTAAACCCTAAACCCTTTTTAGTGGTTTTGCAGTTTGCAAACTCAGCAACACCTGCTGCAGCATGTGCGCAGCGAAAAGAGACAGCAGCAAATCGGGGCAGCAGCAGATGGAGACTGCAGCAGAGCAGCAGCAGCAGACGGAGAAAAGGAGCAGCAACAGAATGAGACGAGCAGCAGCAGCAGCAGCAACAGCAGCAGCAGCAGCCGCAGCAGCAGCAGCAGCAGCAGAAAGACACAAATAAAATAGGCATTTAAGTCTGAGAAAACAAAGACAGGGTAGCGAAGTGAAAAATAAATTAAAGAGAAAAGGAGACACACATCATCAGAAGAGAGCAGCAACAACAGCAGCAACAGCAGCAGCAACAGCAGCCGCAGCAACAGCAGCAACAGCAGCAACAGCAGCAGCAGCAGCAGCAGCAGTAGACACAGCAGCAGCCGCAGCAGCCCCACGCAAACAAAGACGCAGAAAAAAACAGAAAAGTCTCAAAGCTGCTGCTGCA
>NW_013655366.1:0-2500 GCF_000499385.1 Eimeria necatrix | reverse complement strand
CAGCAGCAGCAGCAGCAGCAGCAGCAGCAGCGCCGCTGCTGCTGCTGCCGGCTGCAGAGGCCTTTTTGGCCTTCAATAAACTCCAAGAGGCCCCAATTAATGAAAGGGAACTGCAGCAGCAGCAGCAGCAGCTTTTGCTGCTGCTGCTGCTGCAGTTCAATTCGAAATTAAATTTCAAGTCTTGGGGTGTCTGTACACCGCGTGCTGCAGCAAGTGTGGGGTGTACGTACACCCCAAGCAGCGCGCTTGGGAACTTTTGCAAAAAAAAGAAATGACATTTAAAATTAAAATTAATTTTAATGATATTTACAATTAAAATTAATTCTTTTTAATTTATATTTAACGCAAATTAAACAGTTTTGCATGCATCTGCCACGGGACTTTTGCTGCAGCAAAAGCTGCAGATTTGCCCCAAAGGGGCTTTTGGGGGCCCCTAAGGGGCCCCTAAAGGGCCCTCTAGGGGCCCCCTAGGGGCCCCCTAGGGGGCCTTTTAGGGGCCCCCTAGGGGGCCCCTAGAGGGCCTCTAGAGGGCCCCTAAAGGGGCCTCTATTTAAGCCCTTGGGGCCCCAACTATTGAGGGGCCCTTTCTGTTCTGTTTGTCTATCTTGCAGCAGCAGCAGCAGCAGCAGCAGCAGCAACAGCAGCAGCAAAGTTTCAAAAGATGTCAGGCACGCTGCAGGACTAAAAGCGGGTTCAGGTGGGGCCCCCCAAAGGGGAGGGGCCCCCTAGAGGGGCCCCCATCTAATGGGGCCCCCTTTCTTGTTAACTAGAGAAGCAGAGGGGGCCCCCTTTCTTGCAAAAGTCTCTTTCGGGGGGGATCGCAGCAGCAGCAGCAGCAGCAGCAGCAGCAGCAGCAGCAGCAGGGGGTCTCAAGAATGTCGCAAGTAGTATATAATGCACTTTTTGCTGCAAGCGCTACGGGGAGGCACAAAGGCTAGTTGCTGCTGCTGCTGCTGCTGCTGCTACTGCTGCTGGGAGGAGGGAGAAAGGGGCCCCAGCAGCAAAGCGCGGAGGGGGCCCCCGCAGTTTCTTTTTTGCGCAGCAGCAGCAAAGGGCGTGGGCGTTCTCAGTAGCAAGTAAGGGGCCAGGGGGCCCCCTGTGCTGCTGCTGCTGAAGGCTGGAGGCCCTCAGGAGCAGCAAAAAGCAAAAGAAGAAAAGTAAGAAATGAAATGAGCAGCAGGGGGGTTAGGGTGGCGGGCTGGGGCGGGCAGGTGTCAAGACACCGCAAACAGCAGCGGCGGGGGCCCGCGCAGCCTTTTTGGCGGCTCTTCGAGCGCCAAATGGTTTAAAATGTTTGTTAAAAGAATTAATTAATTGAATAATAGAGAAAAGGACTAAAGTAGGCGGGCGGGGCGTCCGAACAACCCCAGAAACACGCGCAGCAGCAGCAACCACCACCCCCGCGCCGGAACCCCCTGCGGCGGCGAAGCGGCGCTGCTGCTGCTGCTGCACCTCCGCAGCAGCTCTTATTTGCTTTTATTTTCTTTTTTGGATTTAATTCGAAGCATTTGGAAAGCAAAAAGTCGAAAGATCGCGTCTTTGGAGCTGCGGAGGGTGGCGCGGCAGTTCAAGTTGCTCGCCGGGTCTCGTGTGCGCTCGGCTGCTGCGGCGTCGGGGGCGTTCTGGCGCCATTTCGCGTTTCTTTTGCAACAATTAAAAGCATTTAAAAGCATTTATTTCCATTTTACCTTTTGTTTGCACTTGCTGCTTCTTTCGCGCCTTTTCCCGCGAAGATTCCGCGGAAAGCTGGCGCGCCGCGGCTGCGCCACGAGGTGTCTGTACACTCGACGCTGCAGCGCCCCCAGCCGCTGCTGCTGCCGATCTGCTGCACTTTTCACTTTTATTCTTTTTTGCAAATTGCAAAATGGGGTTTTCTTGGGAAGACGCGCAGGCAGTGCTTGCTGCTGCAGCAGACCCCGAGAAGCTCGAGGAAATTGCCCAGCGCCTCTCCACTGAGGAGGAAAAGGAGTATTCCAAAAGCCTCATAGCCCTCGAAAAAGAAGAAGTCCTTCTCAAGCCCAACCCCAGAAGATGGGTGAGCCACAACCACCAGCAGCAGCAGCAGCAGCAGCAGCAGCAGCAGCAGCAGCAGCAGCAAGTTAGGGGCTCTGGGGGACCCGGGTGCAAGTGCAGAGTTCGGCAGCAGCCCCCGGCCTTGTGCCCTGAGAAACCCCACTCGCGCCCCACCGCCGCTGCCGCCCCCGCCGCTGCTGCTGCTGCTGCTGCTGCTGCTGCTGCTGCTGCTGCTGCTGCTGCTGCAGGTGGTGCTGCCGATTGTGCACCACGAAGTGTGGAACATGTACAAAAAAGCCGAAGCTTCTTTTTGGACCACCGAAGAAATCGACATGAGTGCCGACTTGGCCGACTGGGCCACTTTGGACTCCAACGAGCAGCACTTCATCAAACACGTCCTGGCCTTCTTCGCCGCCAGGTGCTAGGGTTTAGGGTTTAGGGTTTAGGGTTTAGGGTTTAGGGTTTGGGGTTTGGGGTGGGGGTGGGT
>NW_013655365.1:23002-32921 GCF_000499385.1 Eimeria necatrix | reverse complement strand
GCTGCTGCTGCTGCTGCTGCTGCTGCTGCTGCTGCTGCTGCTGCTGCTGCTGCTGCTGCTGCTGCTGCTGCTGCTGCTGCCGCTGCTGGCTTTTGTTCGGGCGTTGTTGGAGCTGTTGCTGAAATGGTGCTGCTGCTGCTTCTTCCGGTGTTGTTTTGCTGCCCATTTAAGCGCATCGGGGGGTAAGGGCTTCTGAGGGTTTAGGGTTTAGGGATTAGGGTTTAGGGTTTAGGGTTTGTGCGCAGATGGAGGTGCTGCGTCATGGCCGCGAAGTTGTGGAGAAGGAATTGCCTGCATTAGCAAAGAGCCTCAAAGACTTCGGTCAGCCTGCAATTGAGGGTTTAGGGTTTAGGGTTTAGGGTTTAGGATTTAGGGTTTGGGGTTTGGGGTTTAGGGTTTAGCGTTTAGGGATTAGGGTTTAGGGTTCAGGGTTTAGGACTTGGGGTTCGGGGGTTGGGGCTAGGGGTTGCTGGTGAGGATAAGAACTCAGGGCTTTCTGCCTCTTCCAGCACCTGCTGCTGCTGCTGCTGCGTGCGCTGCTGCTGCTGCTGCTGCTGCTGCTGCTGCTGCTGTTGCTGCTGCGCAGATTTCGACTGGCAGCAAAACAGCGACACTGCGTTTCGCCTGAAGAAAGAAGAGACCGACTTTGAGCTGCTTCTCAAGGCCCTTCCTGTTTACCTCGTAAGCACTTCAAAACCCTAAACCCTAAACCCTAAACCCTAAACCCTAGAGTCTGAGACCCCCTTCAGCTGGCAGTTGGTTCAGCGCTTGCCGTCTAGGGTTTTCTGTCAATTTTTGAGGGTTTAGGGTTTAGGGTTTAGAGCTGGCTGTTTAGCTTTTACCGTTTGTCGCCTGTCTTTCAGAGGCTGAGGGTTTAGGGTTTAGGGTTTAGGGTTTAGGGTTTAGGGTTTGGCGCTGCACACAGGCTCTAAACCCTCGAAAGGGCCCCTCCTTCCGGGGGCCCCCCGCCTACTTTGTGGTCCCTCAGGGGGGCCCCCCTGCAGCTGCTGCAGCAGACCAATCGCGCCCGTCTGCTGCAGCTGCTGCTGCACCTGCTGCAGCATCTGCTGCACCTGCTGCAGCATCTGCTGCACCTGCTGCAGCATCTGCTGCACCTGCTGCAGCTGCAGCATCTGCTGCACCTGCTGCAGCAGCTGCTGCACCTGCTGCAGCAGCAGCTGCTGCAGCAGCTGCAGCAGCGGGGGGGGCCCCCTGGTACCCCCCAGAGACTTGGGGCTTTCGACTTGGGGCTGCATGCAGTGCAGCAAGACAGAGGGGCCGTTTTCTTTATCTTTTTGGGGCTTTGGAAAGATTAGAAGTGGAAGGTTTGCTGCCGCTGCATGCAGTTGCTGCTCTCGAGAGACACAGGGCGGGCCTTGACGAGCTCAAGTTGCTGCTGCAGCAGCAGAAGCAGCAGCAGCAGCAGCAGCAGCAGCAGCAGCAGCAGCAGCGGCTCCTGCTGCAGCAGGGGGAGGCCGCCGCTGCGCTGCAGCCGGCGGAGGCTCAGCAGCTCCTCGATGACCAGAACCAGCAGCAACAGCAGCAGCAAGAACAACAGCTGCAGCAGCAGCAGCAGCAGCAGCAGCAGCAGCAGTTGCCGCCAGATTTACTGGGGCTGCAGCGAAGGCTAAGAGAAGAGGCGACGGGCGGTAGAAAGCGGCAGCAGCAGCAGCAGCAGCAGCAGCAACAAACGGAGCAGCAAGCGGAGCTGCAGCAGCAGGAAGAAGAGGAGCTGCAAGCAGCAGCTGCTGCCTTAGAAGAGGGGGCAGCACTGGAGGCTGCGAGGCAGCAGCAAGCCGCAAATCTATTTCCAGCAGCAGCAGCAGCAGCAGCAGCAGCGCAGCCAATAAATGCAGCAGCAGCAGCACCAGCAGCAGCAGCAAACAGCGACGCCCAAAGGGAGGCCCTCATGTCAGACTTCGATTTTGGGGCTGAAGAAGAAGCCCCAGCTTTTTTCGTAGGCTGCTGCTGTTGCTGCTGCTGCTGCTGCTGCTGCTGCTGCTGTTGCTGCTGCTGCTGCTGTTGCTGCTGCTGCTACTGAATTTTGTTCCTCCACAGTTCACTGAACTCTCCAGCTAAGCTAGGGTTTAGGGTTTAGGGTTTAGGGTTTATGTGTTCGCAGCTGCCCACCCCGCCACGGCCTGTGGAGCGGCGAGTAGGCTTGCGGCGCCAGCTGCTGCAGCAGCTGCAGCAGCAGCAGCAGCAGCAGCAGCAGCAGCAGTATCCTTTTCCCCTCTACTCTAGAAGATATACTGAAGGGGGCTATCACTATGCGTTTGATATTTGGTCATGGGACGATGTGCTGGAGGCGCTGCAGTACTTCAACGTAAACCCTAAACCCTAAACCCTAAACCCTAAACCCTAATTGCGGGAGCAGTGCGCATGCGTGTTGGGGAGCAGCAGCAGCTCCTTTTTGCCGTTCTCAGCCCTGCTGCTGCTGCTCCTGCTGCTGCTGCCATCTTGCTGCTACCCTCCTGCTGCTGCTGCCTCCTGCTGCTGCTGCCATCCTGCTGCTGCTGCTGCTGCTGCTGCTGCTGCTGGGGTGTACGTACACCGCAGGACTTGTACGCGCCTGTGGGAAAAGAGTTGGGAAGAGAAATTACTTTTAATGATATTCCCAAAGACTGGAAAATACCGGGTCAGATTTATTCTTTTATTCTTTTATTCTTTTATTCTTTTATTTCTTTTATTCTTTTATTTCTTTTATTTCTTTTATTCTTTTACTCTTTTATTGTTTTGTTTCTTTTATTTCTTTCATTCTTTTACTCCTTTATTCTTTTATTCTTTTATTTCTTGTTTCTTTATTTCTTTTTATATCTTTACACTTCTTTCTATTTCTTTATTTCATTTTTTTCATTTTTTTCCTTTGTCTCATTTTATCTTTTTTTTTTCTTTTTTTACCCATTCATTTTTGTCTATTTTGTTGAGGAGCTTCTGCCATTTAGTTTCATTAAATCTTTTTTTAATTTATTTTTATTTTTAATTATTTTTAAATTTAATTTTCGCTTCGTTTTGCTGCTTCGTGTGCGCGTGCTTGCTGCTGCCCGCAGCAGCAGCAGCAGCAGCAGCAGCAGCAGCAGCAGCAGCAGCAGCAGCAGCAGCAGCAGCAGCAGCAGAAGCCAGCAGCAGCAGCAGCAGCAGCAGCAGCAGCAGCAGCAGCAGCAGCAGCAGCAGCAGCAGCAGCAGCACAAGCAGCAAAAGCACTAAAGCAGTAAAGAACAAAAAGCAAATAGAACAAATAAAGCAAACAAAAGAAATAAAAAAATAAAATAAAAATAGAAAACGAATTTGCTGCTTCCCTTTCGGACACAGGCGAAAACATCACTGCGCTGCAAAGCCCCTGGCGCTCCGCCCCCCAGCAGCAGCAGCAGCAGCAGCAGCAGCAGCAGCAGCAGCAGCAGCAGCAGCAGCAGGGGGAGGCGCTGCTGTGGCCTGCGGAGTGGCGCGGCATGCCGCTCGGGGTGTACGTACACCAGCTGCGACAGGGAGATGTTGATGCTCGTTTTCATCCTCGAAGAAGACCCATTTTAGATCTTTTGGGATTTAAGTGGACAGACACTCAAAAGTACCTCAACTTCACCTGGATGAAACTCATCAAAGGCATGAAGTGGTCAGCAGCAGCAGCAGCAGCAGCAGCAGAGGAGCAGCAGCAGCAGCAGCAGTAGCAGCAGCAGCAGAGCAGCAGCGGCAGCAGCAGTAACAGTAGCGGCACTAGCAGCAGCAGAGCAGCAGTAGCTGCAGCAGCAGCAGCAGAGCAGCAGTAGCAGTAGCAGCAGCAGAGCAGCAGCAGCAGCAGCAGCAGCAGCAGCAGAAACAATGCAGAAGCAGAGCAGCTGCAACGGAGACGCGATGCAGCTGCGACAGCACAGTATCCATGTACGCTTTTGTGCGCTTCTGCTGCTGCTGCTTCTGCTGCTGCTGCTTCTGCTGCTGCTGCTGCTGCTGCTGCTGCTGCTGCTGCAGGTGGCTGTTTTTCAGGCAGCACCCCGTGCTGCAGCTGGAGAGACACACCATAATACCCCACAGCTGTTTGGTTGCAGATGTTTGCAAACCCGAAGAAGTCCAGGTCTTTTATTTAATTATTTATTTAACTAATTAGCCAATTAAATAACTAATTAAACAACTAATTAACAAACTAATTCAATTAATTAATTAACTAATTAATTAATTAATTAATTAATTAATTATTCACTTATTTATTTTTATTTATTTTTTTATTTTTTTATTTACAGGGACTTTGTATACGAGAAATAGTTCACCTAACTAACGAGCCAATTAAAAAACTAATTAAACCAGCAATTAAGCAGCTAATTTAACTAATTAACTAATTAACTAATCAACTAATCAATTAACTATTTATTTATTTATTCATTCATTTATTTATTTATTTATTTATTTATTTATTTATTTATTTACAGGGACTTCGTATAGGAGAAATAGTCAACTAACTAACTAAATATCTACCTAACTAACTAGCCAATTGAAAAACTAATTAAACCAGAAATTAAGCAGCTAATTTAACTAACTAACTAACTAATTAATTAATTAATTAATTAATTAATTAATTATTATTAATTTATTTATTTATTTATTTACAGGGACTTCGTATAGGAGAAATAGCTCACCTAACTAAATATCTACCTAACTAACTAGTCAATTAAAAAACTAATTAAACAAGCAATTAAGCAGCTAATTTAACTAACTAATTAACTAATTAATTAATTAATTAATTAATTAATTAATTGATTAATTAATTAATTAATTAATTACTATTTATTTATTTATTTACAGGGACTTCGTATAGGAGAAATAGTGCACCTAACTAACTAAATATCTTCCCAACTAACTAGCCAATTAAAAAACTAATTGAACATGCAATTAAGCAGCTAATTTAACTAATTAATTAACTAATTAATTAACTAATTAACTAATTAATTAATTAATTATTTATTTATTATTTATTTATTTTTTTATTTATTTATTTATTTACAGGGACTTCGTCTAGGAGAAATAATGCACCTAACTAAATATCTACCTAACTAATTAGCCAATTAAAAAACTAATTGAACAAGCAATTAAGCAGCTAATTTAACTAATTAATTAGCTAATTAATTAACCAATTAACTAACTAATTAATTAATTAATTAATTAATTAATTAATGATTATCTATTTATTTATTTATTTATTTACAGGGACTTCGTCTAGGAGAAATAGTGCACCTAACTAAATATCTACCTAACTAATTAGCCAATTAAAAAACTAATTAAACTAGCAATTAAGCAGCTAATTTAACTATCTAATTGATTAACTAATTAATTAATTAATTAATTAATTAATTAATTAATTAATTAATTAATTAATTAATTAATTAATTATTATTTATTTATTTATTTATTTATTTACAGGGACTTCGTCTAGGAGAAATAGTGCACCAGGCGCGGCTGCAGGAGCCGGTGCTGTACCACTTTTACCCGGAGCGGTACGAGGTGTACAGACACCTGGACTTGGCGCTGCTGCCGGCGGACAAATTAATTTCTTTTTTAAACTTTTCAGAAAAAAAGAATTTCCAACTGCAGCAGCACCTCCAGCCCAGAGGCCTTGCGCTCGAAGAAATTCCCAAAGCCATCAGAGAAGAATACTGAGCTAGCTAGCCACAGCTAGCTGCAGCTAGCTAGCTAGCCACAGCGAGCTGGCTAGCCAAAGCTAGCTGGCTAGCTGCAGCGAGCTGGCTAGCCACGGCGAGCTGGCTAGCCAAAGCTAGCTGGCTAGCTGCAGCGAGCTGGCTAGCCACAGCGAGCTGGCAAGCTGCAGCTACCTGTACCTAGCTGGCCAGCCACAGCTAGCTGCAGGTAGCTGCAGCGAGCTGGCTAGCTGCGGCCAGCTTGCTAGCTGCAGCCAGCTGGCTAGCTGCAGCTAGCTCCGGCTACGTCCAGCTAGCCACAGCTAGCTGGGGCAATCCCGCAGCATGCAGCTAGCCACTGCCAACCAAGATGGCTGCGGCTGGTCATGGCTACCTACAGCCAGCTGCAGCTAGCTGCAGCTAGCTGCAGCTAGCTGCAGCTAGCTACGGGGTGTGTGGAGTTCCGCCCTGCCGCAGCTAGCTGCAAAAAACTAGGCCCACGTGACTAGCTGGGGCCAGCTAGCTGCAACTAGCTGTTGCAGCTAGTTGCAGCTAGCTGTTGCAGCTAGTTGCAGCTAGCTGTTGCAGCTAGTTGCAGCTAGCTGTTGCAGCTAGCTGGACTGTAGACTCTCGCCGGCTAGCCACAGCTGCACTGTTCAGCTAGCTAGGGCGGCTGCTGCGAGTGGCTGCAGCTAGCTAGCTGCAGCTAGCTGCAGCCACTCGCAGCAGCTAGCTGCAGCTAGCTGCAGCTTTCTAGCTGCTGCTGGCTTCAACTGTTTGACATTAAATTTAATTTGTCTCGGATTTATTATCTGTTTAGTTTAAATTACTTTTATTAAAAGGCGCGGCGTCTTTGGGAGCCTGTGCTTGAGGTGTACGTACACCTGGTTTGCCTGCAGCCAGCGCTGCTGCTGCTGCTGCTGCAGCAGCTGCTGCTGCTGCTGCTGCAGCAGCAGGAGGTTTTTTCTTTTGGAAAGCAGCAAATTAAGACAAAAGCATTTTATTTAATTATAAAAAAGTAGAAGCAAACAGAAGAGAAGCCTCGGGTGGGCCTCACGCTGCAGCAGCTGGGGAAGACACGGAGCAGCAGCAGCAACAGCAGCAGCAGAAAGGCAGCAGCAGTAGCAGCAGCGGCAGCAAGGTAGCAGCAGCAGCAGCAGCAAAGGCAGCAGCATAATTAGAAATAACTTAATTAGCTATATCACTTCAACAAGCAGCAGATCTGCTTCGATCGGCAGCAGCAGCCGCAGCCGACTCATGATGGTTCAAGCCTGCTGCCATTGCTGCTGCTGCTGCTGCTGCTGCTGCTGCTGCTGGGGCCCCCTGCAGCAGCAAAATGCCTCTAATTAAAGCTTTTAAAAGCCTCAAGCAGCAAATTTAAATTAAAATAATTATCTTTTGTAGTTTCAACTCCAGGGCTCTGCGGTGTCTTGGCAGCCCCTGTCGGCTGCACCTCTGGGGGCCCCCAAGCCAGCAGCAGCAGCAGCAGCAACTGCTGCTGCTGCTGCTGCTGCTGCTGCTGTGTCTTCAGCAGATTATCAGCCTCTACGGCTCTTAACGCGCAGCGTAGGGACAACAAAGCCCCTGGAGAGCGGCAGCAACTGCTGCTGCTGCAGAGCCGAACCCTGCTGCTGCTGGCTGCTGCAGCAGCCGCAGCAGCAGCAGCAGCAGCAGCAGCCAGATTGCAGTGTTGCGGCTCTCTCGAAGTCAACCAGGGGAGTAGTATGAACCTACACTCACGGGGAGGCCTCCTGCTGCAGCAATTAACACCTCTGCAGCAGCAGCAGCAGCAGCAGCAGTTGAGGCATATGGAGCAGCAAGAACAGCCGCCACTGCAGCAGCATCTGCTGCTGCAGCAGCAGCAAAGCCCCGAGACTTCAGCAGCTGCAAACGAGGCCTTCATGTTTGTGGTGTACATACACTGCATCAAGGGCGTCAAAGGGGAAGCAGCAGCAGCAAACGGAGCAGCAGCAGCAGCAGCAGCAGCAGCAGCAGGCCCTCGTGTTGCAGTCGAATGGACAGCGCAATCTGGTGAGGCCGCCCTACAAATGCAGCAGCAGCAGCAGCAGCAGCAGCAGCAGCAGCAGCAGCAGCAGCAGCAGCTCTGGCCCCCCAGATTCACAGCAGCGCCGAACACAGCACCCCTTTGTCCAGGGTGATATTTTGTGCTGCTGCTGCTGCTGCTGCTGCTGCTGCTGCTGCTGCTGCTGCTGCAGCGTCTGGGTGGAGCTACAACCGTTCTCCGGCCTACCCCATCTCTTCAAGTATTCCTTTTCGTTTCTTTTCCTTCCTTGTTGTTCCTGCTGCTGCTGCTGCTGCTGCTGCTGCGCCAGCAGCAGCAGCAGCAGCAGCAGTGCCTGCTCCTTGCACCCTTACGCTGCGCCTGGTTGAGGTAGGCTCGGCACCTGCTGCTGCTGCTGCTGCTGCTGCTGCTGCAGTATCGGCGGCGGTGTCTGCTGCAGTGCTTCTAATATAGCAGCAAAGCGTGCGGCGTTCCCAACTCGCGCTGCACACGCCCCTGCTGCTGCTGCTGCTGCTGCTGCTGCTGCTGCTCTTGCTGCTGCTGCTGCTGCTGCAGGAGGGGACAAATGTGCCCCTAATGCTGGGATCGACAGACTTGCGCACGTTTGGGCTGTCTGAGAGGTTTAGGAGACAAAAGGGTATGCTGCTGCTGCTGCTGCTGCTGCTGCTGCTGTGCTGCTGCTGCTGGGGGTTAGGCCGACGGCCACAGTTGCTGCTGCTGCTGCACGGGCTGCTGCTGCTGCTGCTGCTGCTGCTGTGATTCAGTGTACTTGGAAAGGACAGATGTCTCACCGAGCAGCTGCCTAAGCGGCAGCAGCAGCAGCAGCAGCAAACTGCAGCAGCAGCGCGTTGCATATGTTTTCGTCGCCTCGCAGCGCCGCTGGCAGCAGCAGCAGCTGAGCAGCAGCAGCAGCAGCAGCAGCAGCAGCAGGCCACGGCAGCAGCAGTTGCACTTCACTGAGCCCCACAGCGACTTTCAGGCTTCGTATCTACTCCAGGTGAGCCAGTCTGCTGCCGCAGCAACAGCAGCAGCAACAGCAGCAGCAACAGCAGCAGCAACAGCAGCAGCAATAGCAGCAGCAACAGCAGCAGCAGGTAATTGGGCTTTTTTTGCCTTTGTCGCTGTTGCAGGCCCTGTGTGCTCTTATCGCTGAAAGGAAGCAAACTGCTGCTGCTGCTGCATCTGTTGATGCTGCTGCAGCTGCTGCTGCTGTTGCTGCTGCTGATCCAGCAGCAGCTGCAGCAGCAAGTGTACATAAAGACGCTTCTGAGTCCCAATTAGCAGCAGGAAGCAGGTCAGCAGCACAATCAAAGCAGCAGCAGCAGCAGCAGCAGCAGCAGCAGCAGCAGGACGAGGAGGAAGATTGTGGCCACTTGCAGCAGCAGCAACAGCAGCAGCAACAGCAGCAGCAACAGCAGCAGCCGCGAGCGCAAGAAAGGGATATAACGAAGCCTCAGTTGCTGCTGCTGCACCAAGAAACACTGGAGCCCTACAACGAAGCAGCAGCAGCAGCAGCAGCAGCAGAGGTGCAGCAGCAGCAGCAGCAGCACTTCAGGGAAGACCCACAGAACAGCGCATGCGCTGTGAGCCATGGGGTGTCTCTTGTCGCTTCTGAATTTGGCTTCCTGCAGCAGCAGCAGCAGCAGAAGCAGCAGCAGCAGACGCAGATGCAGCAGGTGCAGCAGCAGCAGGTGCAGCAGCAGCAGCTGCAGCAGCAGCAGCTGCTGCCGCTGCACTGCCCCGTTGCTCCAGAAGAAATGCTGCTTCAGCGTCGTGCTGCAGCAGCAAGAAACGCCATACTCAGGGCCTGCAGCGGGTCGCTCGCCGCCCCACAGCGTCATCAGCAGCAGCAGCAGCAGCAGCAGCAGCAGCAGCAGCAGCAGCAGCAGCAGCAGCAGCAGCAGCAGCAGCGCAGCCGCGCAAGAAGAAGCTTGTCTTCGCCTTTTAACTTTACTCCCTTTCCCCGCAGCACTCGGCTGCTGGACGAAAGTGTGCTGCATTCTCCCTACAGCTGCTGCAGCAGCAGCAGCAGCGGCAACAGCAGCAGCAGCAGCAGTGCTGCAGCAACAGCCGACCCTTGGCGGTCCCTGACTGTTTCCCCTGTTGCAGCAGCAGCAGCAGCAGCAGCAGCTGAAAGTTCTTCTCCTGATAGCGACGCTCTGACTCAAGAGCGGCTTTACGAGACTCCCATGAAAAAGGAGCAGCAGCAGCAGCAGCAGCAGCAGCAGCAGCAGCAGCAGCAGCAACTGACTTCGTCCTCTGTTGCGTTGCTTGT
>NW_013655365.1:15502-18002 GCF_000499385.1 Eimeria necatrix | reverse complement strand
AGCTGCATGCATGCATGCATGCATGCATGCATGCATGCATGCAGCCAAGCCCCAAATCTCTGCCCCAAACGCATGCACGCATGCATGCATGCATGCATGCATGCATGCACGGCAGCAAAACTAAAGCCTGCGCGCAGCAGCAGCTGCTGCTGCTGCAGACCCTCCGCTAGGCGGCAGCGCTTATCTCATCCCCAGCTTCTCCCGTGGCAGCAGCTTCATTTGCTGCTGCTGCTGCTGTTGCTGCTGCAGCTGCTTCAGCCGTTGACCCGACCGGCAGCTGCTGCTGCTGCTGCTGCTCCTCTGCTGTGGCTGTTGCGGCGCGAACTTCGCAGCTGTGGCTTGCTGTGTCCCCACACGGCTGCTGCTCCTGCTGCTGCTGCTGCTGCTGCTGCTGCAGCTGCTGCTGCTGCTGCGGGTCTTCCAGCGCAGCAGCAAACAGCGACTCGGACAGAGGGTGCTGCTCCTGTGCATGCGCAGCAGATGCTGGCGCTGCTGCTGCTGCTGCTGCTTCGGGGTCCCCTTCGGGTGACCCTGCTGCTGCTGCTTCTGCTGCTGCCAGGTTATCTGCTGCTCCTGCGCCATCTCCTGCTGCTGCTTCTGTTGCTTCGTTCGCTGCATCTGGAACTGCTGCTGCTGCTGCTGCTGGTGCTGCAGCTGGTGCTGCAGCTGCTGCTGCAGCTGGCGACCCTGCTACCGTCTCCTTGGGGGCAGCATCCACGCCAGCTGCTGGCTGCTCTTGCTGCTGCTGCTGCTGCTGCTGCTGCTGCTGCTGGTCCGGCAAGGGTGCCCCCAGAAGCGGCTGCGCAGCGGGCGCTGCTGCAGCAGCTGCTGGCGGGGCGGCTGCTGCTGCTGCATCGAGCGGCGCAGCAGCAGCAGCAGGGACCCCGAAAGCAGCAGCAGCAGGGACGAGGCCCTGGTTGAAGTGCAGCAGCCCCGAGGCCATTTGCTGCTGCATTCCGAGCGCCGAAGCAGCAGCAGCAGCAGCAGCTGCTGCTGCAGTGGCAGCAGGATCGCCGTGCTGGTGCTGCTGCTGCTGCTCGTGGGCGGCCGGCTGCGCAAGTGCCGCTGCTGCTGCTGCTGCTGCTGCTGCTGCAGCGCCGTCCTGCGGGGCGCCGTTCTCGAGCTGCTGCTGCTGCTGCTGCTGCTGCAGCAAGTCGAAGTTGGGCCGCTGCACCAGCAGCACCTTGATGATCCGCATCAGCTGCGCATGCGGCAGCTGCTGCAGCAGCTGCTTCTTCGCTATTGAAGGGTACAGCAAGTTTAAATAAAATACCAATTCCTTCAGTCTTGCTGCATTAAACACAAACAGCACATGAGCTTCCAAAGCGCACAAAATCTCCGACAAAAAAGAAGCAGCAGGAGCTGACAGGAGGCCCCCCGCGTTGGGGGGCCCCCCGGGGCCCCCGGGGGCCCCTGGGGCCCCGGGGGCCCCTGGGGCCCCGGGGGCCCCTGGGGCCCCGGGGGCCCCTGGGGCCCCTGGGGCCCCCGGGGCCCGGGGGGCCCCTGGGGCCCCGGGGGCCCCCGGGGCCATGGCCCCAGCCCCCAGGTACCCCAAGCCCAGCTGGCCCAGCTGCTGCTGCTGCTGCTGCTGCTGCTGCTGCTGCTGCGCGGGAGAGGGCAAAGGCAGCTGGGAGGGCTGCTGCGCAGCAGGAGGCAGCAAACCCACTGTGCTGCTGCCTGAGGAAGCACTTAGGCTGCCGGCTGCAGCAGATGGTGCTGCTGCTGCTGCTGCTGCTGCAGGCGCTGCTGCTGCTGCTGCTGCTGCTGGGTTTGCGCTGCTGCTTTGAGCGTTGGCGTTCCCCTCGGGCGTGGCGACTGGCGCTGCTGCCGGCGCTGCTGCTGCTGGCGCTGCTGCTGCTGCTGCTGCTGCTACCGCTGCTGCTGCTGCTGGAGCCAGGGCCCCCGGAGTGCTGCCTAAAGGGGGAATCCCAGCAGCAGCAGCAGATAAGGAAGTCTCTAGAAAGTTTCGGAGAGAGAACAACAAGAAAATAATTATTTCTTTATAAAGGCCCAAACTGTCTGCTCCGGGAGCAGCAGCAGCAGCAGCAGCAGCAGCGCCCGGCTGCTGCTGCAGCTGCAGCAGCCCCAGCGTGCCCGCGGGGGCCCCCGCGCCCGGGAAAGCGCCCCCCAGGCCTGCTGCTGCTGCCACAGCAGCAGCGTTGTTTGCTGCTGCTGCTGCTGCAGTGCCCCCCGAAGCAGCAGCAAGCTGGGGGGCCCCCATCAGCTGCGATAATACCCCGCTGCTGTCCGAGGGGGCCCCCAAAAACCCGGGGGGCCCCCCGAAGGGCCCCACCCCTGGGAAGCCGTCGACTCCAACTCCGAACTTGCCCACGGACTGCATGCATGCATGCACAACTAATTAATTAATTAATTAATTATATTTATTTATTTATTTATTATTTATTTATTTATTTATTTATTTATTTATTTATTTGCTGCTTGGTAGTGCTTGCATTCAGCGGAGCTGCTGCTGCTGCAGTCAGCGGCGCTGCCCCAGGCA
>NW_013655365.1:8002-13002 GCF_000499385.1 Eimeria necatrix | reverse complement strand
AGCAGCAGCAGCAGATGCAGCAGCAGATGCTTCCCGGCGCTACACAAAGAACTGCAGCAGCCAGGCATAGCAGCAGCAGCTGCAGCAAGTGCTGCAGCAGCAAAAGCAGCAGCAAACCTAGCAGCTGCTGCAGCGGCGAACCCAGCAGCAGCAGCAGCAGCGACTCCACCAGCAGCAAGTAAACACGCAGCAGCAGCAGCAGCAGCAGCAGCAGCAGCAGCAAGTTCTCACCAACTGGCCCTCCAAGTTTTGTTGACTTTGTCAAAACGCACACCCACAACTTTGGGCAGAGCTGTTCGCTGCTGCTGCTGCTCCAGGTCTTGCTGCTGCTGCTGGTCCAGCTGCTGCGGGTGTGGGGGGGGAGGCAGCAGCTGCTGCTGCGGCAGCAGCAGCCCCTTGACGCCGGCGCCGTAGTCCTGCTGCTGCAGCAGCTGCTGCTGGTGCTGCTTCAGCTGCTGCTGCAGCAGCAGCTGCTGCTGCAGCAGCAGCGCCGAGGAGACGTCCACTCCCCCCGCAACTTGGTACATGGAGACCATGTCGTGCTGCTGCTGCTCGAGCTGCTGCAGCTGCAGCTGGTGGAGCTGCTGCTGCTGCAGCTGCTGCTGCTCCAGCTGCTGCTGCAGCTGCTGCTGCTGCAGCTGGTGGTCCAGGGGCAGCTGGTCTGCGGCGCCGCTGACATCATGCAAGGTCGACAGATGGTGAAGCTGGGGCTGCAGCTGCTGCTGCTGCAGCTGCTGCTGCTGCAGCTGCTGCTGCTGCAGCTGCTGCTGCTGCTCCAGCTGCTCCTGCAGCTGCTGCTGCTGCAGCTGCCCCTGCAGCTGCTCCTCCTTTATGGATTTCGCCGACGCAAAGGCTGCTGCTTGCACAGCAGAGTCTGCTGCTGTTGGAGCAGCAGCAGGAGTTGGAGTGGTTGCTGCTGCTGCTGCTGGAGAAGGCTCCGGTGTACATACACCGTCGAGCTGCAGCTGCATAGGGTCCCCTGCTGCTGCTGCTGCTGCTGCTACGCCTTCCTGCTGCTGCTCCTCTGCTGCGCGGTACAGAGACGCGAAGGGAGCCCCTTGACCGTTGCTGTCGCTACTTGGTGTTCGGCTAGCTGCTGCTGCTGCTGCTGCTGCTGCTGCCTCGGGCACGAGCGCCTTCTGCTGCTGCTGCTGCAGCAGCGTCAATTGTTGCTGCATTGGACTGCATCAAATGCACAGCCAATGCAGATACAGCGGCGGGTTGAGAGCCTGTGGTGTTTAGCAGCAGCAGCAGCAATAGTGCACGTGGTGTACGTACACCGCAGCTGCTGCAGCAGCAGCAGCAGCAGCAGCAGCCGAAGCAGCAGCAGCAGCAGATAGAAGAGAACCCCCAGCGCGGCCCAGGGGCCCCAGAGACTAACTGCTAGAAGTAGAGGGGCGGGGGGACTCAGCTTACTTTGGTGCTGCTGTGGCACGGTGTCCTATGCAGCAGCAGCAGCTGCTGCTGCTGCGCCTGCTGCTGCCGCGTCTCTCTGGAGGAGCCCGGCGTTAGGAAGAAAGATCCAGCCAAAAGAAAAAGGAGATAAGTTGAAACAGCTGCAGGAAAGAGAGTCTGCTGCTGCTGCTGCTGCTGCTGCTACAGGTGCCTCCACCGCGGCTGCCGGAGCAGCAGCAGCTCGCGGCGCTGTGTGTTGCTGCTGGTGCTGCTGCTGCTGCACTCATGCAGTTGGTGCTGCAGCAAAACCTTCTTTATATTTAATAGCACTCGGCTGCGGCTGCAGAGAAGCTGCTGCTGCAGCCCTGGGGCTGGGGGTGGCACCGCGACAAGAGGCAGCAGAATGAGGGGTGCTACTGCTGTGCTGCTGCAGCAGCAACAACCAGCTTCTATAGGAGGTGCTTGTTGCAGCGTTATTTACTTAAGTGCGTCACGTTAGCTGCTGCGACAACTGCTGCAGCAGCCACTTGGAGGCTGCTGCTGCAGCGGCGAGGGTGGCAGCAAGGGCTGCAGCAGCAGCAGCAGCAGCAGCAGCAGCAGCCGTCGTTACCCTGCAAACGGCTGCCGCTACCTTGCATGGGTTTAGCAGCAGACACCCCTCAATAGCCCATTCAAAAGCCACCAGAAAACAAAAAACAAGTTTTTAAATCATATTAAAACTGGATAAATAAACACACAGAGCAAAAGCAGCAAAACATTCGAGGCTGCTGCCTCGTGTGCTGCTTCCTGGCCGTGCGCCGGTGCTAGGCGCGGGCGCCGCAGCAGCTTAGCAGCCTGCAGCAGCAAAATAAAGGTTTTAAAAGATAAAAAGATTTAAATGGACAAGTTTTATTGTTAGGAAACAGAAGCACGAGTCGCCGGCGGGCCCTGCTGCTGCTGCGGCAGCAGCAGGCTGCGCTGCAGCGCAGCTGCTGCAGCGGGGCGGCAGCAGCAGCAGAGGCAAGACCAAATGGAGTTTATTTGCATGCGCGTGAGGCAGCAAATAAAAGGCCTGCATTTCAGAGTTCGCCTTCGAAGTAGCGCAGCTGCGGGGCTGCTGCGGCCGCCGTGCTGCTGCTGCTGCTGCTGCTGCGCAGCAGCAGCAGCAGCACGGCGCCGGCGGCCCCAGAGCTGGTGCTTTGCTGCAGCAAAGCTGCAGCAGCTAAAGCCCAGCAGCAGCAGCACGAGAGGGCCGCAGCCTTCGCGGGCTTAGGCCTGGGGCCTCGAGATCTGGCCGTCTTTGGCTGGGTCTTGTGCGTAGGACTTGTGCGGAGGCACTTGCAGACATGTGTACTTAAAAGCAAAAGACAATTATATTTCTTTAAATGAAATTATTTCTAGCTAGCTATTCCGCGAGCTCTGCGAGGGCCACACACTGCTGCTGAGACTGTGGCCTCTGTGGCTAGCTGCTGCTGCTGCTGCGCAGTTTGCTGCGCTGCAGCAGCCCCAGGACTTTGCCTTAGTCAGAGCCCCCGGGCTGCTGCTGCAGCAGCTGCAGCAGCAGCAGCAGCAGCAGCCCCGAAGCTCGCGAGTTTCTCTGCTGCCTCACTGTCTCGGGGGAGCCATTCACCCCGTAGACTGCAGCTCTCCTGCTGTTTCTATTCCCGTAACATTTTGCTGCTGCAGCAGCAGCAGCAGCAGCAGCTTTTCAATGAAAGCTGGCCTTTGACAGGCAGCTAAGGCTCTGCTGAGCCGCGCATCTTTTCTCAAAAAGCTTTGCATGCAAAAGTTCGATGAGATCATTTTATAAAAATGTCCCGCGGGCCAACAGAATAAGAAAGATCTGCTGCAGCCAGCATCTTTTATCAAATGAAATTAGATGGAAAAGGCATATAATGAGTCTTTTTAAGAAAGTCCAAAAAGGGTTTTTGTTTTCTAATTAATAAAACCCAAAAAGGGTTTTTGTCTTCTAAGGGAGGCTCAGCAAGAAGCAGCAAACGAGTTTCTTGCTGCACTCAAATGCTCTTGGGTTCTTCTAAGATGGGTCTGTTCCACTTACTAATTTCCAGTTTTATTTCTTTTCTTTTCTGCAATGAAATACTTCATTTTTTGTGAGCATGCGCCGGTGTAAAAGCCTTGAAGAGCCAGCTATGCTGCCCCTTGATCTATCAATAGCTCTCAAGTTTCTTTAAAATTGCTCGGAGCTAATTTATTTTTCTGCCTAATGAACAGAGTCTAAACTTCAGAATGTTTCTCATTTGCAAAGTGGAAGTGTTTGGCGCAGCAACTTTGTTGCTTTCAACCACAAGTTTCTTTGCTGAGACTTTTCTCCAACTCATGTGGACTCTGGGCCGTTATCTTTTTTCTGAACTATTTCAGTTAAAATGATTTGTAATCGAAGGCATTAAAAGAAGCTTTGTGGAGATCGGAAAGACCCAAGAAATCGAACATCTGGGCCATTTGGCCAAAGGCATGAGGCCCCCTAGAAAGTAATTTATATACTTGGGGTGGATAGCTGCAGCAGCTAATAGCTGCAGCAGCTGCAGCTATTAGCAGACAGTCCTTAGTTCGCAGAGGCTTTATTTACTTTTGTTTGTTTTCCCAATCAAAGACCAATGGTCATGCTTTTAGTCATCTTTCTTGTAGAGCCTCTGCAGCTGCAGCTATTTGCAAACAGTGAATAGTTCGCGAATGCTTCACTTCCCTTTGTTTCCTTTTCCAATCAATTGCCATTTGGCATTCTTTCTAATTATCTTCTCGCCAAGTTGGCATTCTCTCTAATTATCTCGCCAAGCTTTTGCCTAGAGCTCGAAGTGGGTAAGCTCTGAGCTCTGAGTCCTCAGGCATTTTTGTTTGCTTGTTTTAGAGCTGCAGTTTTCCTTGAGCAGCGGCGGACATACAAAATGAATGCCCGCTAAATGCAGTTTTTTCTTTTTTAGTTTTGCAAGAACCAGAATTCTTCCACTAAGAAGTCTTCAGAAGAAAGAAATCAAATTCCTTGTCGGGCAAATTCCATTTTGAATTGCGCAACGACTTTCGCAATGCCTTCGATGCAAGACATTATTATATTATTATTATTATAAAAATACTTTTTTATCTTCAAAAGCACTTCTGATGCTGAGGCCTTAATATTTCTTCAAGTTCACCGTTTTTGGTCAAAGCCCTTTTTTGCTGCCTATCTTCGCGGCGCCACGGCAAAAAATAAATTCGCAAAAATTTCAAAGTAAACACCAATAGCTGAGTTTAACTGCAACTGTAGTGCTGCGGCTGCGCGCTAGCCCAATCTGAAAGATCTTTTTTGTTGAGGACTTCCTGAGTTTGTTTGGAGAATGCTTGGATGAGACTCATGCCGTTTCGTTGCTGCAGAGGCCATCTAGGCTTTCCCTTTCAATATTCTAGCTGTGGAGGTGATGCAATTTGATGTATGAGGGCCTTTTTTGCAATACAAATGGTATTTGGACTTCCCGTAAAAAGGGCTTCTACTCCCAGGAAAAGCCCCGCTGAATGTATGCCTCTTTGCTTTGATGCACAAAAGTGGACATCAATGTCTTTTGGGCATTTATAATTTTTGATGTTAAAGTTTTCCCCACTGAAGTGACATATCTGAGGAACTTGCAAGAGCAAAA
>NW_013655365.1:502-3002 GCF_000499385.1 Eimeria necatrix | reverse complement strand
TGCAATTGCTGTTGCTGCAGGCGCAGAATGACTTGCATCTGCTGGACCTGAAGCTCTGGCGGTGGTCAGGCCCTGCTGCTGCTGCTGCTGCTGCTGCTGCTGCTGCTGCTGCTGAAGGGGAAGAAGAAGAGACAGAGGAGAAGCAGCAAACTGCTTCGGGGCTGCTGCAGCTGCTTTTAAATGGCCCTTCTCCCTCTCCCAGATTTGGACACGCAATGGTTTCTATTCCCAACAGAAACAGATGCATTATGTTTGGGTCAGCAAGGGTTTAGGGTTTAGGGTTTAGGGTTTAGGGTTTAGGGTTTAGGGTTTAGGAATGAGGGTTTAGGGCTGAGGCGGTTTCGTCCGACATCAAACCCTGAAGCCTGCATGCTAGGATTCAAAGCTTTAGCGAGTGGATTTTACTGTTTGCATCGAGGGTTTAGGGTTTAGGGTTTAGGGTTTAGGGTTTGGGGTTTGGGGTTTAGCGATTAGGGTTTAGGGTTTTAGTGGGGTGTTTGTTAACTGCAGCGG
The DNA here is from genome assembly GCF_000499385.1 of Eimeria necatrix. NCBI lineage: Eukaryota > Apicomplexa > Conoidasida > Eucoccidiorida > Eimeriidae > Eimeria > Eimeria necatrix. Next base: position 2,489 of record NW_013655365.1, on the reverse strand, counting down.
AGACGAAGACGAAGGAACTCTATGGGCGCTCGATTTGCAGCTTTCGTATCAGCAGCCACAGGAAGAAGCCAGCAGCAGCAGCAGCAGCAGCAGCAGCAGCAGCAGCAGCAGCAGCAGCAGCAGCAGCAGTCAGGATATACTGCAGCAGGTTGAGGCGACCTGGAGCCGCATCGAGGTGAGCATTTGAGGCAGAGTTCTGTCAGTTCTTTTTAACCACACTTTATTTGCTGCCCGTTCTCATTTAGTTGCTGCTGCTGCTGGGGCCCCTTTCGCCTCAACCCACTTGCTGCCGCAGCCCCCCGTGCGCCTCCGCGCTCCAGCCGACGCCCCAGCCCCTGCTGCGCCCACTGCTGCTGCTCCCCCGCTGCTGCTGCTGCTGCTGCTGCTGCTGCTGCTGCTGCTGCAGACGCAGCACACAGGGCCCGTGAGCCGCCGCTTCCACTCCTTGGCGCTGCTGGGGGGGCAGCGGCTGCTGGTCTTCGGCGGCTGCGGAGTCTCGCGGCCGAAAGACCCGATGGGGCTTTACGTTTTGGACTTGGCCGCATGCAGGTGGCGGCGGCCGATGTACGAGGGTGAGCAGCAGCAGCAGCAGCAGCAGCAGCAGCAGCAGCAGCGCAGCAGCAGCAGCAGCAGCAGGCGCGGGGGCTTTGCTGCTGCTCACCGCCAGAGAAGCTGGTGTTTACTTCAAAGTGTTTTTAATGGAGTTCGCTTTGCATGCGTTTGCGGTGTATGCATGCGTTTGCGGTGTATGCATGCGCTTCGGGTGTACGTACACTGCGCGCAGCGTGCAGCTGCGAAGCAGGTGAAACTGCAGATTGCTTTTCAGAAAAAAATAAATAAATGTTTTCTTTTATTATTTTGCATTTATTGTAAATAAAGTTTCTATTTTTTTGTTTTGGATGCATTAATTCGCCTTGCGCCTTCAGCAGCAACAAGTTCACGGCTTTTTGTGCAGCAGCAGCAGCAGCAGCAGCAGCAGCAGCAGCAGCAAAATAAAGATAAAAAAAGAAAAAAAGGAAATAAAGCTTTTGCGGAGATCAGGGATCGTTTAAAATATTAAAAAGGTTCTAAAGTGGCGATTAAATTCGAAAACAGAATTTAAATTCAATTTGCATGCGCTGCTGCTGCTGTTGCTGCTGCTGCTGCTGCTGCTGCTGCTGCTGCTGCTCCGCAGGGTCTCTTTCTCTCTCCGCACACAGCGAAGCTGTTCTCCATGACAAATTAATTGCCTTTGGAGGCGCAGCTCTAGTCTCCAAAACCCCAAGCCCTCAACGTGAGACGCGCTAGGGTTTAGGGTTTAGGGTTTAGGGTTTAGGGTTTAGGGTTTGGGGTTTAGGGTTTAGGGTTTGGGGTTTAGGGGCATGTGCCATTCGGGTTCTGAATTTATCACTTCTTCAGCAGCAGCACTTTAGAAGCTTTGCATGCGCGGAGTGTACATACACTCGAAAACCCCTCCTGCTGCTGCTGTTGCTGCTCCGCAGCTGCCCCGGAGGTTCGCGACGCCCCCAGCAGCAGCAGCAGCAGCAGCAGCAGCAGCAACAACAACAGCAGCAGCAGCAGCAGCAGCAGCAGCAGCAGCAGCAGCAGCAGCAGCAGCAGCAGCAGCAGCAGCAGCAGCTTGAGTCGGCGTTTGCTGCTGCTGTCAGTGTTGGAAATAAAAGAAGGGCCTTCCAGCGCGGACTGCAGATTCAAACTTGTGACTGTGGGCGACTCCGGCGTGGGGAAGTCTTGCCTGCTGATGCGCTTCGTGCAGGTGGCCTAGGGTTTAGGGTTTAGGGTTTAGGGTTTAGGGTTTAGGGTTTAGGGTTAGGGTTTGGGGTTGAGGGTTTGGGGTTTAGAGGTGGAGGTTTGGGGTTTGGGGTTTGGGGTTTGGAGTTTAGGGCTTGGGGTTTAGAGGCGCATGCGGAAGCGGGCTAAAGGGTTTAGGGTTTAGGGTTTAGGGTTTAGGGTTTAGGGTTTAGGGTGTTTCTGGGTCCGTTTGAGCCGG